>NC_134826.1:10271607-10551604 GCF_004210375.1 Tachypleus tridentatus | reverse complement strand
CCCACCAGGGTACATAGGATTACCCAAATTCTGAGAGATAGAGAGTACACAGTGGAAGAATTGGGTATTATGAACCCGAAATGTCTGTTTCTGTTTACAGCTTATCACATAGAGCACAACACAGAGAACGTGGTACATATTAGAAGTGGACAAAAATGGAGTGAAACAGGAAGAAATACAGAAGACAAATTAATACAGAAAATTGTATTTTATTTATTATAGAGTCGAAAACAGCTTAAAGAACTTACACAGTTTATAGATGAGTTGAAAATAACCATCGATATCTTGACCATAACAGATATAATTTCACTCAATAGAATTATCTATTTTACCCGCTGGTTTCAAGTAAACTCAACATAACTTACTGTAAAATGCACGTGAAATGTTGTCGAAACTCCATAGTGTGTAAAATTCGAGTTCGTTTACAAATGATCATAACAGATATTCGGTTAACATGAATGAAAACTTCCTAAAGTGCGAAAAAAAATACCACAAGGATAATATCGATAATTCCTGATAATAACGATAATTCTTGATAATATCGATAGTTCCTATCGATAAGTTCCTGATAATATCGAGTTTCTGATAATATAGATAGTTTCTGATAATATCGACAGTTCCTGATAATATAGATAGTACCTGAAATATTAATGAAGCGATTTTTAATTTTTGAGATGATGCAGGCGAGATGGCGCCATCTTCGATAGGGCCACGTCGATTGGTTGTTGGTCGTCGTACAGAGATGGCGCTTCCAAAATAATACAGGCTGATCCAATTGCACATCCCAGTGTAAACATCCAGAGAAATAATCGATCCAGAATCATAGCTACAAACTGCCAGTCCCCCTCGACCTATCAGAAAATATCAGATACGAAAAGAACACAGTCATCAACTGACAATATTAAATATCCTGCAAACATCACAATTTGGATAGATATGTCAGCTTCAGTTACAAGAACGACTTTATGTCTGGAATCTGAAAGGAGATTTTATTTGAAAATTCCATACTGATACGTTTTATTACCCCTGGTGTATACTTCCCAAAGCTGTTATTTACTCGAAGTGGCTATAACTGTAATATTAAGAGTATTCAACATTTAACTCTTGATACAAACATGGTTATACATCGTTTCTAGGCAATAATAATCGGGTTGTGCGCTTTCTTATATGGTGGTGTTTCTGAGCAGCAGTGTTGAGATGTGTTTCTAAGCAACAAAGATATTTTAGTGTGTCTTAGCAACGGTGCCATGGTAGTGTCTCTAAATAACATCAGTAGTGTGATGAAGTTGCTAGGTAACAGTATTCTAGGGCTGTTACAGTCAACAGTGTTCGATTTTTAAATTTCGTGACACCATCAAACACCAAACGGTTAACAATAGTTCCAGATGTAAAAACTTTACCTTCATCATTAATAAGTTCTTCCTCTTTGTTATTGATTTTATAAATATAAAATTATTGATTTCACTTAGCTTTCTAGAGTGATTGTTGCACGAGACAGTGGACTGTATAAAATACATCGATAAGTACACTAATGTTATGAGTAAGGTGGTTATATGAATGGTAACACAAGGGTTAAAACATGCTAATTACGATAGTATTACAGCTGATGGGGTTATATGAAAGGTATCATAAGTCTACGGCATTCTAATCACACTAACCTTATGAAGGTTACGTTAAAGGTTTTAATCCATATATTTTGAGGCTCACCTCTGAATACCTATCTTGATTATCCATATGTTGGGCAACAAAACGTACGTTTAAAACAGCCTTCTCAAGTTGAGGACATAACTTTCTCACAACGCCTCCCTCAATGTCTTCTCCAGCGGCCGTGTAACTTGTCTCGTGGAAGGTGCATTCGTGCTCTTGAAACCCGGGTTTCCTAGCAGGGTCGAGATTCCGATCATGAGCTGCTCCAAACCCTCTGTCCTCGTGTTTTGAAGTGGGTTCTGTTTCTTCTTCGTTCTGCTTGGGTCTCTTCATTCTCAAGACCTTGGGAAGGATTTCTAAAAACACGGTGCGGACCCATGGGGCCATGTGATGAGTGGAAGGAGAACGGAAGTTCACGTTCAGGACGGTGATGGTGACAAACACAGAAAAGGACACAAGCATCATAGTAAACAGTAGGTACTTGCCAAGGAGTGGAACCGCCAAAGATGTTGGTGGTATGATTTCTGAAAGCAAAAGGAAAACACACCTAAGGATAACACGATGGATATACTTAAAGACACCTTTTCTCCGCTTTCCGAGGGCAAATAGAACACTACAACTGATAGAAAGGAGATCGCAACGCAAGGTATGATAAGGTTCACCGTGTAGAAGAGTGTCTTGCGACGTAAAGTAATATTGAAAGTGATATCCGGATACGGTTCATCACAACAACTGTAGAACTTCTCTTTACGTCTCGCTGGAACTCCCATGACGTCCCACTCGACACTCAAGTAGAAATCACTCAGGTCAATTCCAACAGCAATATCTGAATCATCCGTGTCCTCTGATTGATGTTTGTGTTTCAGATCCACCTGAGTTCAAACAGAAAGAAGGAAACAGTCCAAACTCTCCATATAGTATCATTTTATAAATATCACACAACATTTACTGTCGTAAAATAAATTAGTTCTTTAAAATCTATCGTACACCCAGTGTCCGTCAAAACTGAGTAACTACCATCAGTACATCAACACATCTGTTATAACTAACTGTATAAACAACATCAGTACACCAACACATCTGTTATAACTGACTGTATAAACAACATCAGTACACCAACACATCTGTTATGACTGACTGTATAAACAACATCAGTACACCAACACATCTGTTATAACTGACTGTCTATCCATCATCAGTACACCAACACATCTGTTATGATTGACTGTCTATCCATCATCAGTACAATAGCACATCTATTACAAGTGACTGTTTCACCATTATCAGTACACCAGCACATCTGTTATAAGTGACTGTTTCACCATTATCAGTACACCAGCACATCTGTTATAACTGAGTGTATAACCATCATGAGTACACCATCATCACTTACGCTCTCTAACACATCTGCCAACACATTGTTATGACTGACTGTCTAACCATCATCAGTACAATAGCACATCTGTTATAAGTGACTGTTTCACCATTATCAGTACACCAGCACATCTGTTATAAGTGACTGTTTCACCATTATCAGTACACCAGCACATCTGTTATAACTGAGTGTATAACCATCATGAGTACACCAGCACATCTGTTATAAGTGACTCTCTAACCATCATCACTACGCCAACACATCTGTTATGACTGACTGTCTAACCATCATCAGTACAATAGCACATCTGTTATAAGTGACTGTTTCACCATTATCAGTACACCAACACATCTGTTATAAATGAGTGTATAACCATCATCAGTACACCAACACATCTGTTAATAATGTTTAACAATTATCAGTACACTAACACATCTGTTATAACTTACTGTGTAACCATCATATGTCCACGATCCAAACTTCATGAAGCAGGTTTGTTCATCGAATGGAAAGTACTGGACATTCATCTCGCAGGAACTCTTGTATATTGCTGGCGGACGCCAGATGACCAAACCGTTAGAATGAAGGGTGGCTTTCGTCATAATGGTAACTTCATAATTTCCGTCAGCGCTATTTCAGAAAAGAAATACGTTTGTCAGGTTATTCATAAAGAGAAAATATTAAAAGGTTAACCAATGGTATTTAATAGAGACAAAAATTAGTGGCTCACTTGTTATACAAGACAATATCCGGCAGCCATATTTGTTCAGCTGGAACATGCAGCTTGGAAACTCCGCCATATTCTTCAGGGTCCCACCTGAGCTTGTAGTCTATCCATTCCTAAAAAGACAAGACAAAATACGATTGTAGATAATATCACCTCTGATTTTGGTCTGTCTATATCTAGCAGACCAGTGTAAACATGAATTAAGACTGTATATAATACCACCTCAGACTGTAGTCTGTCCATACCAAAAGAGACCAGTATAAATATGATTTAAAATTGTATACAATACTACCTCAGACTGTAGTCTGTCCATATCTAACAGACCAGTGTAAATATGATTTAAAATTGTATACAATACTACCTCAGACTGTAGTCTGTCCATATCTAACGAGACCAGAGAAACATGATATAAGATTGCATATAATACCACCTCAGGTTACAGAAGTGAAGAGGCTGACCAGAGCACTATAAGATATTCACCAGGGACTAGGCTACTGTTCCAGTTTTATCTACTACAAAAATACCTACGAGAGACTAGGCTATTTTCCCACTTTTATCTACTACAAAGATATTCCCAACGGACTAGGCTACTTTTGTACTTTTATTTGAGATGGGTGCTGTAAAAGTATCCACCAGACAGTAGGCTAGTTTCGTAGTTTTGTCTACATTTCTAATCATAGTCACATTAACATCGATTATAACCTAAGATGTTTATTGTAACATTAAGCTGTAACAAAATTAAACGTTTACTGACTTACGATTTCAGTCTAGAAACATACGTGTTTGTTACAGAAGACTTCCAGTCACTTAGCCAATGAGAACCACCACCTCAAAGGGAAAATAGATTCAACTTTATGAAACCTATAAACTAATTAATAACTGGAACCTAAAACAATATAATTATAAAAAAATATATAATTTTGTATAAAAGTTCAGTAGAAAGTTACTTAGGACAATAACTAACAGTATTAGTCCAAATAATAAAAAACATAGAAACCCAGTATTAAGATTTGTTATTGACTAATAATACTATAAGTTTGAAGTAATAAACTACTGTTTAATTACTTAATGTTAAACTTCCCATTTATTTCATTAAGTGCTTCATAACTTAACTTCGTTACATATACTTTATAATCATTAATTTCTTTAAGTTAAAATACGTTTAGAATCTCTAAACGTTCAATTATCCTTTAACAAATGAAAATCACGCATGCGCATTGCACCTGTTGACATTGTTTTGTTTTTCTTTTAACCAAATATAGATTACAGGTAGTGCGTTTTTTAATTTGGTGACAAATGCTTACGATATTTGTATCCAAGTGCAGACTACACATTAGCGTTAATGCTGTATTACATTGTTATATAGATATTACGTTACCGATATTGTTGTATGTTATCTAGGTGTAGGTTCTACACTGTTGTTACTGTCGAGTGATTCAGTGACAAACCACCGATAATCAGATCTAATTATTTTAGTTATATATTGTACACAGATTGTGAAATACAGAAGGTATAAAACTTAGCTGAGAATATCTTAGTTAGCACTCACAGACCATGTGACTTCTATGTTAACTAGAATACTATATGTATTAATTAATATATCATGTTCACCACACTATGCGACTTCTATGTTAACTAAATACTATATGTATTAATTAATATATCATGTTCACCACACTATATGACTTATATGTTAACTAGAATACTATATGTATTAATTAATATATCATGTTCACCACACTATGCGACTTCTATGTTAACTAAATACTATATGTATTAATTAATATATCATGTTCACCACACTATGCGACTTCTATGTTAACTAAATACTATATGTATTAATTAATATATCATGTTCACCACACCATGCGACTTCTATGTTAACTAGAATACTATATGTATTAATTAGTGTGTCATATTCACCACACTATATGACTTCTATGTTAACTAGAGACTTATGTGTATTAATTAGTGTGTCATGTCTGGCATGTTCACCACACTATGTGACTTTATGGTAACTAGAAATTGGCATGTGTATTAATTGGTACATTGTGCTTGGCATGTTCATCTCACTATGTAACTTAATGTTAACTAGAAACTGACATGTGTATTGGTACATTGTGCTTGGCATGTTCACCACACCATGTGACTTTACGTTAACTAGAAACTGATGTGTATTAATTGTACATCATTATGCCTGGCATGTTCACCACACCATGTGACTATGTTAACTAAAACTGACATGTGTATTAATTGGTACATTGTGCATGGCATGTTCACCACACCATGTGACTTTATGTTAACTAGAAACTGACATGTGTATTAATTGTACATCATTATGCCTTGCATGTTCACCACACCATGTGACTTTATGTTAACTAGAAACTGACACGTGTATTAATTGTTACATTGTGCTTTGCATGTTCACAGTTGTCACGAACACTTCTCATTTCATGTATTGAGACTTGTTTAAACACTTTCCACGTAACTATTTTGTATGTTCACTTCTTTGATGAAAATATTATAGTAAATAAACTGAAAGCCATCAACACTCCAGTTTGTTATCAACCCAATGACTCAGGAATAACCGCTATGTTTGATAATTATATGGTTAACCTCTTCAATTTATAATCAACGTTTAGAAATAAGAACCATCGGCTTTTATCGGCTTCAGAACAAACAACTCGGGAGAGTGACCGACTGTACGAGTTATCCAGAATGTATCAGTTACGAAAGTAGATGTATTAAATAGTTCAGAGATTTCTTCCTCGGCGAACATTCAAAATAGAGTACATTCTGCACGTCGTTTTTCTCTACCTTATATTTAAGAAATGTCTCGATACCCCAAGAAACATTAGATAGAAATATGACAGTCCTTGTAATTTTTCTCTGTTGTTTTCACACAAGCATGCATGAAATAGAGAGAAATTTTTGTCTTTTCAGAATTTACACGAGCTAACATAATATATCTGCTCTTTACTGCGAGGTTCAAAGACATCTCATGATTCACGGGAACCTCAGAGAACTGATCAAACCCGTGTTATCGCAAGGGAAGTCCGCACCTAAAACAAGCCCAGTTAGGGCAACCGTAGCACCAGTACGAATGTCATGTTTGGTATAACGAATAATTGAGTTCGACACTTCTGTGATCCCAATGAGACGAGAAAGACCAGCGCTGATGCTGGATTCGGGTTAAGCGATCCAGTGAACCAAATCCTAGGCTTCCCTTCACTCCTGATTGTCCTTATAGATATGTTTCGAGCTCCAATTTCTTGGGGATTACGCCATATAAATAAGGACACCTCCCGGACCGCCCCAAATCCGCCTGCCAAATTGGGCCTTGTTAACTTCAGGACTGTGTGAGAACAAACTAATTGACAAACGTACAACGTGAATAAATTACTACATTTAACATCGCTGACACAACTACATATTTGTAAGTTCTGCGCTATAAATAAAAGTACTTAAATATACGTTCTGCGAAACAAACGTTGTAATTGTAACTAAAAATATCATCAAATGAGGTCATTAAATGTGGCCACAGGTGTCCCCTCGGTGTGGAACGCGGTGGAGAAAGTCCTGTACTTTCAGTTTATCTCTCCTGGGATCTAAACATCCAGAAGCGTGTTTGCCGTGAAGGTGAGAAAAGGATCCTGCTGGTTGAGGGGCCCAACTCAAACACACAACTATGGCCAGGAATTCCTGTAGACGAGTGGCATTGGGGTGTCCCCTCGGCTGGTCCACTTGGACTAGAGTCAACCAAGTTCTACAGTGTTGGACATTCTCAGTGTGTGTTGTGGGTATTGTGTCTGATGCTGGTGTTTGGGTACAGTGCTCACGAAACCCTGGCATTGCTGCAGTGTCCTTATTTGGCATTGTAGTGCGTCCCCTCGTTGGGCTCCATGGTTAATGAAGTCAGTTGGCACCGAAATGTTTTTTCTTTATTATGGATCCACCAAATCAAAATAAAAAAAATATTGATAAAACAACCAGAGGGAAACAACCACATCTTGAAGATTCAGAACAGCAATCTTCAACCCGTTTAACACTTGTATCACTTCTGATATTACATTCTTTATCAGACAAATCTTCCGAGCAAATGTCTTCCCTCTTTATTCAGAAGGGACAAGAGGGGATTGCTGGCTCTCGTAAGTCGGTCAAAAACTACGTTATGGGGACATATTGAGGGAAACAATTATTCCAAAACACAGTGAACTCCTCTTGCATTCAAACACCATTGGGGATATAACCATTGAAGTTATTCCCCACGCTACTTTTGGGATATAACCATTGAAGTTACTCCCTATGCTACTTTGGGAATATAACCATTGAAGTTACTCCCCACGCTACTTTGGGGATATAACCATTGAAGTTACTCTCCACGCTACTTTGGGGATATAACCATTGAAGTTACTCCCCACGCTACTTTGGGGATATAACCATTGAAGTTACTCCCCACGCTACTTTGGGGATATAACCATTGAAGTTACTCCCCACGCTACTTTGAATTCATTATGAGAAATTATTGTTGAAAGGAATTTGAAGAACATCCTCGAGTCAGAGATCGTCGCTGGTTTCTCCGCCCAAGGAGTT
Source organism: Tachypleus tridentatus (assembly GCF_004210375.1). Taxonomy (NCBI): domain Eukaryota; kingdom Metazoa; phylum Arthropoda; class Merostomata; order Xiphosura; family Limulidae; genus Tachypleus; species Tachypleus tridentatus. The sequence continues at coordinate 10,543,262 of NC_134826.1, read as the reverse complement.
TCTGCAGCGAGGTGTATCTTCACTCACGAAGACAGAATTATTCTACTGGACAATGTCCTGTTGCTTGGCGCCATGTTATTGTCTTCCCTTTCTCTAAGCCTGGAAAGGATCCCAAGATTCCTTCAGACTATCGCCCAATTGGTTTTATAAGCTGTCTCTGTAAGATCTTAGAGATGATAGTGATTGCTCGAATCAAACAACCTCCTCTCGACCACCCAGTATGGGTTCCGACGACTACCATGGACCACCTTAAACCCTCAATCAGGGAGGCCTTTCTCAAGTTACAACATTTTGTTTCTGTATTTTTAACATTGACAAAGCTTATGATACTATGCAAGAGTATTGCTTCCCGCAAGACCATTCACATGGATTGTGTGGCCATTTTTATTTAGCATTCTTAATGGACAGGCGATTCCAAGTTCGTGTGGGTTCGACATATCCCCGTTCTTTTTCACGGGAACTTAGAGTCCCTCAAAGCTGTGTTCTGAGTGTCACACTTTTCAATATAAAATTAATGCTATCACTGAACAACTCCCTCTCACTGTTGCAAACGGATTCTCTGTCAATGACTTTCACATCTCATGTCAGTCATCGAACACGAATTACATTAAGCGGCAGCTACAGACTGTCCTCAATCGTTTACTGAAGTGGACTACAACAAACGGTTTTACCTTTTCTACCTCTAAATCCGTTTGCTGTGGTCCACTTCTGTTGCTAATAATGTATTCACCCTAATTCCGAGCTCCGTCTTGGTGGAGTTGCATTTCCTGTGGTCCCTGAAGCAAAGTTCTTGAGGCTTATATTTAACCGTAAACTGACTTTCATTCCACATATCAAGCAGCTATGTGTCAAGTGTACAAGGGCACTAAAATCCTCCATATCCTCTCTTCCACCTCTTGGGGAGCAGATCGATGTTCTATGCTAAAGATCTATCGTGCCCTCTTTCCATCGAAACTGGTCTATGGCTCTTCCAAGACCTCGGCCTTGAAGATGTTTTACTCTGTTCATCATCAGGAGCCCAGAGTTTACACACTGAGTCTCATGAACCCCCTCTACACCTTCACCATTTCTAACTGTCTTTACTGTCAAAACATCGACCCTGGAGTTGTGTTTTCCTTCCTCGATGGGCCATGCATTTTCAGAACAGGAAATCTGTCATTGTTTCTTTTGGCCTTCGTATCCAGGCACAGTTGAATGAATTGGATCTATGCTTGGATGAACTGCTGTATCCACTGGTCACCCCATTCCTCCATGGCTTATACCCATTCACAAATTTGACCTTTTTTGTCATCTGAAGAAGGCAGATACTCCCGATTGGAAGTACCGTCTACAATTTGCCGGACATCTTTCGAACCATCCATTCCCATTTTACAGATAGTTCTAAATCAGGTGACTCCGTGGGCTCTGTCATGGTTTACTGTAGTTTAGAGGTTGTACACAGAATCCCCTCTACAGCTTCTGTGTTTACTGTTGAACTGTACGCCATTTCTCTTGCCATGGATCACATAGAAGCTAAGCAGTACTCAAACTGCACTATTTATACTGACTCACTTAGTCCTCTACTGGCCCTGGAATCGCTTCACATCAGTTCACACCCTATTCTCGCCGATATTCAAAACCGACTGGCCCATTTCTCTTTAACATCTACTTCTGTCCAGTTTTTCTGGATACCAGGCCACGTTGATATAAGTCTGTCTGCTCAGGTGCTATCACTGCCGTGCCTGTTCCATACATGGACTAAAGTCCTGTGTTCAAGGCTCAGCTCTGTGCCAGGTGGCAGTCGACTTGAAGTGACCAATGCGATAACAAGTTTATCCAGATCGAACCTTCTGATGCTATTTGACCACCTTGCTTCCGTAAGAATCGGAAGGAAGAAGTTGTCCTGGCTGGGCTACACATTGGTCATAGTTTTTTTAACTCATTGTTTACTTTCATATGGGACTGAAGCACCAGTGTGAGGTCTGTGTGACACTCAAGACACACTAGCCCACATTCTACTGTCGCACCGTCGTAATGACCGTTAGCTGCAGCACCCATTTTAGATACACTTTTACCATGACTTCACCCTCGACATTGGACAGTGTCATCGGCGGTGGTGACACTGTCCACCTCAGCTATATTTAAAACGTTTTAAGGGCCATTGGTATTTTTAACCCTATTTAAGTTTTCATCAGCTGTTTAAAGTGCATTTACTTTTACACTGATTCTTTTTTACATCTTATAACGATTTTAACTTCATTCTATTCTTTTTACCGTTTGTTTAGCGCAGATATACCACTTGCTAAACAACCAGACAAGCAGTCCACAGGTATGTTAACCTCCCAACTGTACGTTCTTCCACAGGTATGGTTAAATATGCATGTGTGTGTGTTTTTCTTATAGCAAAGCCACATCGGACTATCTGCTGAGCCAACCGAGAGGAATCGAACCCTGATTTTAGCGTCGTAAATCCATAAATACGTATGAATTGTAGGTTAACTGTACATTATGTCATTGATATTGTTACATATTTAATTGTAAGTCGTCCCCTCAAGATGGTTAAATATCTATTAACTGACTCCAGCAACTATTTTAACTCTGTGGTATCTTTAGCTGTCTTTAATCAGCTGCAGTACCAAATTGGTCGACACTTTTCGTGATGGATTGGTTTATCTAATGAAAGAGTTCTCTTTTCCTCACAAATCGTTTGTTCCTAAAGTAAACTGTGGTCATGAATAGAAAGCAGTGAGATAACAAGTTTCAGTGACTTGAAGATATTTTAACGACACGTGTTTGTGAACAGATATATTTTAAACTTACAAATTAAAATTGTTAATTTCTTCCACACAATCTTGTATTTTACGTAAACTCACCTGTTCCACCCACACGTTCGTTGTCATTATCTGGCTCTTGAGGCTCTGTGGAGAAATAAAAGTTAATCAGACACAGTCAATAAGTAAAAACAACTTAGTTGTCAGAAAAACTGGCCAGACATAGTTGATAAGTAAAAAACACATTCAACTCCTACAAAACTGTAAAAGTGTTATAAATAAAACAATTTATGTGTCACAGTAACTCGCCAGACTCGACTAAAAATCACTTAGTTATCAGAGTAACTGATTTTAAGTAATACAATTCATCCAAAATAACGTTTACTGATTGCGGATCATAATATTAGACGTAAGTATTTAGTTTGTGGCTTCCTGAGGACAATTAGTAACAAAACACCTTGGTAGGACAGTGAGTAACAAAGCTCCTCGGTGGGACAGTGAATAACAAAGCTCCTTGGTTGGACAATTGGTAAAAAAGCTTCTTGGTGGAACAGTGAGTAACAAAGCTCCACGGTAGGACAGTGAGTAACAAAGCTCCTTGGTTGGACAATTGGTAACAAAGCTTCTTGGTGTAACAGTGAGTAACAAAGCTCCTCGGTTGGACAATTGGTAACAAAGCTCCTTGGTTGAACAATTGGTAACAAAGCTTCTTGGTGTAACAGTGAGTAACAAAGCTCCTCGGTGGGACAGTGAATAACAAAGCACTTTGGTTGAACAATTGGTAACAAAGCTTCTTGGTGTAACAGTGAGTAACAAAGCTCCTCGGTGGGACAGTGAATAACAAAGCTCCTTGGTTGGTTTTGGGTTTAAGTTGTTGTAAAAGTAAGGCTTCAAAATAAACCAATATAAAGGAACGCCTTTATACCTATATTAATATAATAAAATAAATAAAATTATATATTCAAACATCTAATACCGCCCTCTACATTTCGACACACAGTTACACAACCCCTTTCAAACATGTGGTCAGCTTCCGGTCAGTTACTTCTTTCTTTGTGAACCTGACGATGACAGAAGAAGGTCGAAACGTTGTTCGCTCTTCTATGTAAAATATTTTCTCAACCCAAACGAGCCGTTTTTGCATATAAAAAGGTAGATCAGTTTCCAGTTACAAGTAGATACAATACTTCACTGAAGTCTGTAGAAATACTTTTTTGTGTGGGAGGAAACGGTCCCTCTACCTGTGGTCCGTCTACCACATCTTATTTCAACTGTAACGGAAACACATAACATGTTTGAACTATTGTTCATTGTTTGCTCTTGTCAGAAGTCAAACACAAGTATAACGTCTTTCAAATGATTATGTTTTTCAGTTGTTTCGTGAACCCCCAAAGTAGTTCACTCCCCAGAGACTTCGAGGGACTAAATGGAAACATCCTAAATGATTTATTGTGTCACAACTTCAGTTGCTAGAACGCACGTAAATAAACGAATTACTTTAATAATAGTAGACTTTACAACAAACAAAATGACATGAAATACCTACCCAATAGAAATGTAATGTTTAGTAACAAATGGTCACTATCAGCAAACTCATAGAAAACTCACAACCATTAACCACGTTTCTGTATCGTGCTCATGTAGCACGATAGCGAAAACTTGTAATACGCTTAACGTTGGTGTTGCTGAGCGGTGTATCTGATTACAGAAGGTAGGTGGTTAAAAATCAGTATTAACCCTATATTCCCTTTCTCTTGTTATACAAGCGTACAAAAACAGTTATGTGCATTAACTCAGAGGAAATCTGGCGGTTGTTATAAGTTAAATAAGTCGTTCTCCTTAACTTTATGGAAAATTACATTCCTTTTGACTTTTTCTTGATAAACGAGTAGCCCAAGAGTTAGTGGAGGGTTAACCGCCTTACCTATGATCTATCACTTCTAAATTAAGAACAGATAGCGCAACTATCTTTGAAATTTAATAAGCAAACAAATCCTGATTCTGAACGTTATAAGCTTTCAATGACGTCACAGGAAGGAACCCAATAAGTATCAGTCAGAAAATTCCAGGAGCAAAATCTTCAATGTCTTGTTTTATCAGAGTTTTTATCCCCATGATATAAATCTTCATTAGTGAAAAACAGAGTAAATAAAAGTGTTTACTATAGAAAGCTGATATCCATTGGTATCAATTACTTTTTTATTGCTTTCTTCTTTTGTGTCTGAATAAGGTTATAAACGTTCTGACGTCAGAACTCAAATATATATATTTCTATTGCCATGAACACTTTTATTTCCCTCTCTCTACAGATCAATAGACTTTGGATCTGTGTACCCCTCAAAGTCCATCTCTTACAAATAAGTAATGAAATGTTGGATCTGTGTACCCCTCAAAGTCCATCTCTTACAAATAAGTAATTAAATGTTTAAATATCTCTTTTTGTTCGTTATTGTGTATCTTATAAATAGCTCGATAAGTTATTATCTTATAATAAACGTGGTAGTTAGAGTTAAATAAATATGGATACAGTTTCGGTTTGAATTTCACGCAAAGTTATGCGAGGGCCATCGCCGCTGATCGTCGCTAATTTAGCAGTGACAGGATAGATGTAAGGCACTTAGTCAACACAACCCATCGCCAACTCTTAGAAAAGTATTTTAATAACGAACAGTAGGATTGATCGTAACGTTATAACGCCCTCACATTTGAAAAGACGGGCATGTCCGATGGCAGGAATTCGAGTCCGAGACACGAAGGGTGAGAGTCGAGGGTCCTAATCACTATGTCACGTCAGGCTTAGGGGTACAGAAAAGTTTTTAAAAAACAAACCAAATTATTTCGTCATAGCAGTTTACTAATCTTTAGACACAGTCGGCGCAGATACCCTAGCTGCTTTGTGCCACAAAACACCAAATCAACCAACCAACAAACAGTAGTTACCTAATGTACCAGTATTTTACAACTGCAGGTATCTAACCCCAAATCTTACTTTTACAGATTGTTAAAATCCACTAGCAAGCCCCCAGGGAGTATTTATTTATCAATGTACAAAGTATTAGAAATTTCAAAGCTATATGAAAAAAATACACATTTTTAAAACGTTTATTTACAACTGTCTGAAACTTTATATTATTTACGAACTCGTGGGAGGTAAGGCAGTCCAAATTATGTTTGTTAACTAACCCCTTTTTGTCTTTATTTAAGATAATACTGAGTAAGGAAAAAATTACAGGTCGAATGTAATTTGTTCACCATGCTTTTAACCTATTTGCCTACTTAACGTACTTTGTACGTTCGTCTACGTGAAAGGAAGATGGGTAAAGACAAAAGGGTTGTGGTATGTAGTAACTAAAGATGAAAAATAGACATATCATTAACACATCCTGTGCAGTTTGAATAGGATATGGTAAGGTTATATCAAGTAGAGTAAGTGGTCAGCCACATTTCGGTATCAGAACCTCAATTTTTAGGGTTGTAAGTCCGTGAACATACCGCTACCCTACCCTAACACGAACACAAGTAAAATAAATGATTTTCCGACAGCCCACTTCTCACAGACTCATCGACAAACCTGAAGGATTAGAACGCTAGAAACCGGTTTTCGATACCAGCGGTAGGCGCATCCCATTATTGTAGCTTTGCACTAAACAACAAACAGAACGAATGAGTTTCGAAAGAACGATATTTCATACTTCGATCAAGAACTATAATAACGAAATGGTACGTGAACTTACGAGATTTAGTAAGACTGGAATCTGAAGTTCTTCCGTTTCTATTTCAGTACACGATTACCCCCCGCGGCACATCAGAATGTCTGCGGACTTACACCGCTAAAACCAGGGGTTCGATAACTATGGCGGGCAGAATACAGATAATCTACTGTGTAGCTTTCTGCTTAATTCTAAGCAAGAATAACAATTGAGTGCCCGTGGTAAGTCTACGGATTTACAACGCTAAAATCAGGGATTCGATTACCCTCGGTGGACTCAGCAGATAACCCGATGTGGCTTTGCTATAAGAAAACACACACACATACACACATACAATAGTACACAATTATTTTTAAACGTTCCCTACAACTCGGGCCCCGGCATGGCCAGGTGGTTAAGGCACTCAACTCGCAATCCGAGGGTAGCGGGTTCGAATCCCCGTCACACCAAACATGCTCGCCTTTTCAGCCGGGGGAGGGGCGTTATAGTGTGACGATCAATTCCACTATTAGTTGGTAAAAGAGTAACTCAAGAGTTGACGGTGGGTGGTGATGACTAGCTGCCTTCCCTCTAGTCTTACACTGCTAAATTAGGGACGGCTAGCACAGATAGCCCTCGAGTAGCTTTGTGCGAAATTCAAAACAAACCAAACCCTATAAAAGGTTGCTACACAAAACGCTTTTTATCTTAAATCTCCAAATGGGAGAGAAATTTAAGCGAAATTCTCTATTTTTACGGAGGGAAATTGCAAACTTAAATGATTTCCAACAGAAATGACAACTTTTGAAAAGTCAGTGAAAGCTTACAAATTCACAGATGAAAATATTTGAAATAAAAATAACAACTAGTGACGATAAAAATGAAATGTTGAAATTCATGTAGCAGCAAAACATTTATTTGTCTTGACCAGATGAGCACGTGATGAGTGGGGTACATGTTGCAGGGTAGTGGGGTATGTGTTACAGGGTATATACACTCATTGAGCTGTTGATTCCGTGATGGAAATGTCTTGATCAAAACTTTTTATAACAATCAAATATACCATGATTTTCCACCACAACAGATGTGGTTCGTTTGTCAGGTGATATTTAGCGCTGAGCATGAAATTGGAAATCTGTGATCTTCCCATCACGTGTATCGAAACAGTAGATAACATATTTACTATCTAGCTGTCAATAATTCTTTAAACATCTCATAACGTAGTTACTATCTAGCTGTCAATAATACTTTAAACATCTCCTAACGTATTCACTATCCAGCTGTCAATAATACTTTAAACATCTCATAACGTATTTATTATCCAGCTGTCAATAACACTTTAAACATCTCATAACGTATTCACTATCCAGCTGTCAATAATACTTTAAACATCTCATAACGTATTTATTATCCAGCTGTCAATAATACTTTAAACATCTCATAACGTATTCACTACCCAGCTGTCAATAATACTTTAAACATCTCATAACGTATTCACTGTCCAGCTGTCAATAATACTTTAAACATCTCCTAACGTATTCACTACCCAGCTGTCAATAATACTTTAAACATCTCATAACGTATTCACTATCCAGCTGTCAATAATACTTTAAACATCTCATGACGTATTCACCATCCAGCTGTCAATAATACTTTAAACACTGGCCACGTATTTAACCTCACACATTAGGCTAACCGCGAATACTCAAACATACGACCAGAGTAAAATGCCGACTGGAAGAATTACGACTGGAGTTAAACCGTTTTGGAGATACACGTTAAAACAGTGAGCTAACTGGAGTAAAGGATATCACAACTTCAGGAAGGCAGCCATTAGTGTTTCCTCTCCATGGTTTTCTGGATAACAGCAGGATCCAAACATACATTCCAGCCCAATACTGGACAAAACTCTCCGTAGCAATGTGAATATTACGGCTACGAAACAGAACCCTCCTACTCGAATGAGGTCATAATGAAGCAGAGGATATCTCCTGTTACTACTCACAACCTTCCACAACACATGGAAATCAACAGAATCTTCATGAACAATAAACTGAAATTGTGGTAATAACTTCAACCACAGTTTCATGTAGCTCCCATAGGTTTCTGTACCCTTGGGTTTCGACTGAAACCGATGTCTACATTCAATGAAAAGTCTGTTAAACGTGTGGTTTCAGACATACTTTGCAGAATCTTGTTATAATAAGAATTGTGGTGTTAAGAACCAGTACTTTAACATGCAAGAGATACATGAAACTGGTTGAGTCGGAACTTTCTTTTCAAGGAAACCTGTTCTGGTTTTATCTTTCACGTTGTCTAATCATACTTTAAGTTCAATATGCACCAACCTTCCGAGGTTGTCCACAGCCACGAAATTAAACACTTTCAGTTTCCAGATGGTCCACTTCCATAACGTTAAACACTCTACGTTCCCAGATGGTCCACTTCCATGAAGAACACTGAAGGCTACTTCGTTTATAATTTTGTGCCCTTTGAAAATCTCTCAATTGTAATATCTTTGTTTGGAAAGAACTGTGATGTATCCTTACAGCCATCATGTCTTCCGTGGCAGCATTACACTGTCTAATGACTGGATATTCGCTGGAAATCCAGTATACAGTTGCTAAACGTGCCACTCAGGACAGCACTGTTTGTATGTACTGTATTAACATTTTGTAATTGGTGTACGTGAAATGCTTTTCCTGTCAAGTAGAATGTAGTTTCGTTTCTAAAACAAGAAATCGTGTTAATCCATTACAGATTTTACAGTGTTGTCATGATGGATTTTCAGTTTATTTTTACTTCTTATCTTAGTGTAGGGCTTACCAATGGTGACATCACTTGTACAGGATGCAAGTTTTTCTTACTGAACAAATAACTGCTTTCAGACTACACGTCACATCTTCCTGCACAACTGACTTGTTGGTTTTATGTCTCTAATCTTGAACTGCCAACCACAGTGAAATCAACTGGTTCACCCAGCAACTCTTCTCTAACTACTCTTTACCAACGAATAATGGGATTGAACATAACATCATGATGTCCCTTGTTGAAAGAGCGACAATGTGAGGCGCTAGGTTTCGACCTCACTATCAGACGTCTCTGCACAGCTGAATTAGAGTGGATGAACTTGTAAGGTAGCGTTGCTAACGGAACGCATAAATATCCGTTTCAAAGAAACTGTCTCCAGGGGTATTGGATTCCGAACTTTTCCACGCTGTCTTCCAGACGTTAGTTTAAAATCAAGCCTAAATGGCACTAAACAGTATTTTAAGTTACATAATTTGACCATACTTGAAATATCTCCAAACATATTTCGCATATCATTGTAGATTTATAGTGTGGGCAAGTAAGTACAATATAAAAAAATATTTCATGAAAATACCACACTCTTAACATTTAACAAAAAATGTGGTCTTGTCGTCAGCCTCAACATGTTTCATTTAATGATGTACTTAAGCCTAAATCCCTGCCATTCTCGCACTCTGTTGAGTAACGTAATTAAGTTTAAAATCATTGTTGAACATAGTGCCAAATTAACAGGGTTTTAGGCTTAACTAAGTTAGTAAACAAAGTAATTAAGCCTAAAGCCTTACTAATTTGGAACTTTGTTTAATAACATAATTATGCCCTTTAGTCTTTCTTTAATAATACAGTCAACGTTAACACCATAATAAGTCTATTATTTGTTTAATAATTGTAACCAAGTCTAAACGATACCAATCTGTTCAATAATCTAAGTCGTAAACCGAATTAATGTGATATTTTGTTTAATAACTTAATATGGATTAAAACTCCTATTAATGTAACATTTTGATAAGTAACCTAATAAGAACCCCCCAAAATACAAAGCTTTATTTCATAATGTGATTAGGCCTAAGAACATATCAAATATTAACATTTTTTTATATCTTTCTGCAGTATGACACAAAACACGCATCTCTGCAGTGTACATACATTCTTAGAAAACAACACGTATTAGATCATTAAACGTATTTAAATAGTGACACGAACGTTTTAAAACAATTCCGTTACTTTTACTTATCAGAACAGAAAGGAACCACAAAAAAGACAGATGTTAACCCATTTTAAAAGAAAGTGACGAGTCAGTTAATCAGGTTTTCTATCAAACGACATGGGTAATAAAGGTGTGATTTATTTTATTACTGTTTGGAAAGTCGTCTTTTACTATTTGATAATAACCTAATTAGTGATAATTCGCATTCTGCTTGTTTATGAATTTCACTACAGTTACCAAATTCAAATGGCTGATTGACTACACGGTTTACATTACAACTGAAACACGAAATCAATTATTTACATTCAATGTTCACGTACACATTAAATACAAACTATTTACAGAGAAACTTAGTCATGAACATAGATTACGTAAAAACTGAACGTGGATTTGAATATCAAATAGCAAAAGATCGCCATATGAAATCAGAAAACACGAGTTTCATTCTACGTGTTTCTTATTCTCATATAACGGAAACAAACTACTTGTTCATATCAATCAGTTTGTCATGAAATATATTTATTTTATGTACGTGTGTATTTGAAAGTGTGTATAGATGTTATACACAACTGTGTCTTGAGCTCTCCTTCTTTCCATGAAAAGAAATTATTGTTCAAAGAAATTGAGTTGTTTTCTTGACTTTAAATTATAATGTGATAACAAGCTATCACGTGAACACTAGTCGATGATTTATAGTAACTTTTCCATTAATGAAACATCGAAGTGTTAACGGTTAATGATTTCGCTTGATAAATATAATAAAATAGATATTAAGACCATAATTGATATTTTATGTCACTGGTCTGAAACGCAGTCAAAAATGTTTATTACTAAAGCACAATAAATACCTGAAACCTTATTACCCAACAAATGTATAGTAACAATTCAGGTTATCCACAGTTTACAGGTACATCTATAATTCAGGGGTGTGCAACAGGCGGCCCGCGGGCCACAACCCGGCCCGCCAAGCCATTTAGTGTGGCCCTAGTTGTTGTAATCTAACCATGTGGCCTGATCTGTAATCCAACGCAAATGGAATATTTTTAAAAGCATCGATCCTACGGGATTCCCAGGCTTCGACTCGACAAACTTCTAAAATTATCTTTGCTAGAGAGGAGCAGGCCGAATTCGATTGGTCGGCCTCCTTAGGGCATGAATAGGTGACGTGCACTAGCACTATTGTCTACGACTCAACGTCATGTCCTGAACCTCGCCTTCGCCCGCTGGCGACAATTTTCCCTAACCTCTGCTGTCCGTCATTCATTATTGGTGAAAATTTTATTACCTTTTACAGTTACTACAAGAGATTGAAGGTAAATTGATTATTATTTAGCATATTGTTGTGACTTTACTGAATTTATTAAAATTTTTGCTTTCAGATGCATCTGATTCTATGTACAGTGTGACCTCGTTATTCGCGGGGGTTACGTTCTTTACCCTCCCGCGAATAGCGAAAAACCGCGAATATGGGATGCAGTTTTAAAACGTATATGTATGCGATTATATACTATATGAAATGCTTCCCATAACACTAATGATACTTATACTCATTGATGCAGTAATAATGTAGCAATATTGCATACTGTTATGTATTTCACTAAATTGTACCGTGCGTTACCGGGCTGTGCTTTGCCGTTTGCGTTGTTGGGGAAGCTGAGGCAGTCAGCCAATAGCAGTCAATCTTGTTTGGTGAAGACGACAATTGATAAAACGGCTTGATTGAGTAAATACAACAGAAATCTCCTCGAAAAGCCCTTTCAGTCTCTGTGACCTACAAAACGCAGTTCGCGCATAACCCGCGAATATGCGGGGCCGCGAATGGCGAACCGCGAATAGGCGAGGTCACACTGTATTTTGCTATTCTCAATTAATTTAAGTACCGGAAGGCTATGATCGGGATGCCAATTTAGAAACATGTGTTTCTGTCCATAAGAGGTTCCATGTGTAAATAAATTCTATGTTTTTTCTACTTTGCTATTTTCGTGAGAATAATTTTTGTTTTGATTTCAGGGCTAGTAAAATGCCAGCAGTTAAGAAACGAAAATTGATGATGAGGGAAGGTTATTCAACAGTGAATGGTGCACAAAATATCTTGTTGTCCCACATAATCAAGGTGTTGTCTGCCTCGTCTGTCAAACTACAATTGCAGTCATGAAAGAGTACAATATTAAGCGACATTACGCAACTAAGCACTCCTCCCAGTTTGATGAAATTGTTGGTCAGGCACGAAAGGACAAAATTGAACATTTAAAACATCCATTGAAAAGCAACAAGGTGTTTTTACCACTTTCAAGAAAAATTCAGAACTGGTGACAAAACTGAGTTTTAAGCTTTGTGAATGTATGGCAGAAAAGGGAAAGCCTTTCAGTGATGGAGAATTTATTAAAATTGTTTAACAATATTCACAGAATATGCATGTCCAGAGAAAAATATTTGGTGGAGCAAACTAGCCTTTCCCGCTTTACTGTCTCACGCAGGACAAAAGATCTTTCAGAGGACATCAAAGAAACTTTGAAAGAGAGATTGAATTCGTGTGAAGCTTTCAGTCTGGCTTTGGATGAAAGCACTGATATCAATGACACATCCCAACTTGTCATTTTCATCAGAGCTGTTACTGCAGGCTTTGATGTTTTCGAAGAGTTTTTAGATATGGCAAGCCTTTCCTCCACAACCACAGGACAGGATATTTGTGAACAAGTGCTTAAGGTTGTAGAAAAGTTTGAACTGAATCCTTATAAATTATGTGGTGTTACAACAGATGGTGCTCCTTCCATGACAGGTGGGACAAATGGATTCACCAAGAAATTTCTAACTGCAATTGGAGCACAAGACGTAGTTGTAAGCCATTGCATTATTCACCAAGAGAGCTTGTGCACCAAAGTTCTGGATTTTGCAGAAGTCATGAAAAATGTCGTCCAATGCGTAAATTATATTCGAACACGAGGATTAAATCATCGACAATTTAAAACTTTTTTAGATGAGCTGGACAGTGAGTATTCAGATGTTTTGTACTTCTCTGCTGTACGTTGGCTTAGTAGAGCTGCTACTTTGAAGAGATTCTGGAATCTGCGAGAGGAGATTAAGTTCTTCATAGAGAGCAAACGTCAGAATGTGGACTTCTTGAGCAATGAGAACTGGCTGAATGACTTAGCATTCCTCACAGACATTACACAGCATCTGTCTGATTTAAACTTAAAACTACAAGGGAAAAGTCAACTTGTGAATAAGTTGTTTGAGCATATTTGTGCTTTTGAGAAGAAATTGGAACTTTTCCAGGTTCAGTTGAGAAGAGCCATATTGACCCATTTTACATGTCTTGCAACCAGGAAACTGGAATTTCCTAATCTGGATTGCACCAAATATGGAACCAGTGTACAAAAGCTGCGTGATGAGTTTGCAAACAGATTTCCAGATTTCAGACAAACTGAAATTAGATTGAAATTGTTCGCTCAACCTTTTGATTTGGCAGTGGAAGACAGTCCTGATGATTGCCAAATGGAACTCATTGAACTGCAGGCTGACATGGACACTAAAAGGAAATTCTCTGAAAACAGTTTGCTAGACTTTTACAAACTCTGTGTACGTGAAAAGTTTCCCAATTTGTCCCGTCATGCACAAAGAATTGCCTCCCTTTTTGGTAGCACCTACTGCTGTGAGCAATTTTTCTCCAAAATGAAGCTCATCAAAACCAAATGTAGAAGTCAGCTGACTGATGAACATTTGACCAGTCAGTTAAGAGTGGCAACCACTTCTGTCAAAGCTGATATTGACAAGCTCTGCAAGGACTCTAAATTTCAAGTGTCGCACTAAAATGATCACTCATGCAAAAATATAAAATATTATTGCTTGCATTTTGAGAATTTTTTTTTAACTTATTGTGCATGTACACGAATAAGCTTGTTTTTAAGTGGCCCCGCTTGATTGATGAAGTTGGTTATATGGCCCACCGACGAAAAATGTTGCACACCCCTGATCTATATCATGTCCAGTGTCTTAACTACATGTGTATATGTTATGTGTACACCCTTTATGTTTCCCATAATTTCTTACGCAGCTTCGAGTATACTTTTCTGTCATATGTTTTGAGAGTAGTAAGTAATTATCATTTTCCATTAAACACGTTAAATATATGTAAGAAAATCTGTTTTATATATTGTAAATTAAAATTATGTATCCACCATATCAATATGATAATTAATTAATTAAATGTGGACACTTTAAATATAATGGCAAATATATCATAAAATCAGAAACAAGCGTGCCATCTGGCGGAGCAAGCGTTTAGTAGTAATATTTTTCCTGAGCTATAAATTCGTTTTAGTTTTAGTTTCAGTTCTTGTAACAATATCAGATAATATGATAAACAAGAGAGCTAAGAATTTCTATGTGATCAACACCAGGTGTTGTTTACTGATTTGATTTTGTTTTTCACTGGTTTACATATTTTGGTAACCTTGCCTTCACTTTTAAATATTCGTTACGGGAAATACTAACACCATGCCAACCGTAGAAATCGGACCCAAAATTGTAGTTTTAAAAACTTCAAGTTCATCGCTTAGCCATAAAGAGACATAATTTTTATCATAAAAACACATAAAAATGATATAAGCTGGACCTAAGTATATTTATGTATGTGGTTCGATATCTACTGTCTAAATACTGTAAGAATATCCTAATAGTAGGAATATGATATCTCTGAACGTAAGGTGCCTAACTTATTGGTATTCGTGTATAGCATGGACTGCACGAGACGTGTTAGTCACGGGACTCAAACCTCGACATTTAGTGTTGTAAATCAGTAAACTTACCACTGATCCAAAGAACCTTGAAATATCCAAAGTGTAAAACAATGTCATAATATCATATTTTATCTATTATTCTATAAAGAATTTCATTTGTCTCTCATATATCCATATATTACTATAAGCTGGTTAACACGTTAATTGGTGAAATATATAGAAATTGGTATGGAACAAGTACGTAAGGTAATAATACGATTTCTCAGAACAATTTCCACTACTCTGGTAATGAAATACATTTACTAAACAAAATATTCATTTCTGATTCTTCACAAAGCTACACAATGGTCCACCTGTGCTCTTTCCACTATGGGTATCGAAACGCAATGTTCAGCATTATAAGCTTTCAGCTTTACCGTCGATTCGCCAGGGGTAACAAAAAGCTTTAATAAACAAGTCTTAGAGCCACTTCCGCTAGTAAAACACACATAAACCAACCCTTTCTCAACAAATACGTTAACAAACAACAGTCATTCAAATAACGTTACCTCACATTGCTTACAGAATCGTTTGTTCATGAGAAAGTTCCAAAGTTGTACATACTTTAGTAAAACGTCTTAAATGTTGTTTTTCTTATTCCAGATTACGTCCAATCATGAAAGAGATAGAACGTTTCAGCCAATACAAAAAATCGTTTGATAATCACTAATAGCAGATATTTCAATGTTTGATATGAATTTGATTTGGTATTACACTTGAAACTGCTACAAATATAGTTTCCTCCATTTTTCAAACGTTTATATATGTTGTTTGTAGTTTTTTTCTACGTTTTAATGCATATGGCATAAGATAACGTAACGTAGTTCCCCTTATATATCATTCCTGGGAGATCCATACTCAGTTGAATTTACCTGAACGAAATATATTTAACTTTTCTCTCGTCGAAGAGCAAATTTAAATTCCACGTGCAGACAAGCCAACGCAGCACGCTTTGAAGGCTTAGCAAAATTAAATTTATGTTTATTGTAATATAAAAGTGTGATCATATTACTGTGGTAAATATCATACATGAATGCTTAAAACGTTAAGGCCCATTTTCTACCGAGCACTCTGTCCCGACCAAAAGGAATCGAACCCTGTATGCCCGGCATGGCCAAGCGTGTTAAGGCGTGCGACTCGTAATCTGAGGGTCGCGGGTTCGCATCCCCGTCGCGCCAAACATGCTCGCCCTTTCAGCCGTGGGGGCTTTATAATGTAACGATCAATCCCACTTTTCGTTGGTAAAAGAGTAGCCCAAGAGTTGGCGGTGGGTGGTGATGACAAGCTGCATTCCCTCTAGTCTTACATTGCTAAATTATGGACGGCTAGCCCTCGAGTAGCTTTGTCGAAATTTTAAAAAAAGCAAAAACAATCGAACCCTGTACACTTAACATTGTGCCACAGGGGAGCATAAACCTAGTTAGCATGAAAATCAATAATCATTAATTTCTATATACATGTACAACTGATGACTGATGCGTCAAACAATAATGTATTATATTTCATATAATATATATAAAATATATCGTCTGTCACTGACAGATGGATAACATAATAATATTATTGTAGTTTCTAAGACAAAAACTTTGATTTTTTGTTCTGAAGATAAAAGGATAAGAGAACACAAGTTTGAGATTTGATTTGTTTATCCTATGTTCTAAAGGTAATAGTGCGAAAAGACACAAGTTTGAGATCTGATTTGTTTATTCTATGTTCTAAAGGTAACAGTGTGAGAAGACACAAGTTTGAGATTTGGGAAAAACAGGCTAGACTAGAGGACTATTTTATTTTCCTAACGGAGTGATTGGCCTATAGAATGAGTTGTGTGTGTGTGTTTTCTTATAACAAAGCCACATTGGTCTATCTGTTGAGCCTAGCGAGGGAAATCGAACCCCTAATTTCAGCGTTCTAAATCCGTAGACTTACCGCTGTACTAGCGGGACCCAGAATGAGCTTACCTCGGTGGTAGTCGGAGTGGCCAGAATCTTACAGGTGTTTAAATTAAAGTGAGGACTCTTAAGGACAGCCTTGAAATCGTCTCTTTTATCTTATTTATGCAGTCGTCTCCCGGCGGAACAGCAATCAGATCACGAACCTTTCAAGTCTAAAGCCCGTAGTTCGATTCCCCGTGATGAACACAGAAAATAGCCCATTGTGTCTTTGCTCTATAACAAGCGAATAGTATTTTTTATCACCAAAAAAATGTGTATATATGTGAAAATGTGCAAATGAATCACAATGAAACATTTTGTAAACACGGGGTCTTTTCTAACAATGCAAGTACATTTTTCCTATTTATAAACAAACTGACGACAAATCAATATATCCCAAACAGGGCCTCTACGTATCTCAGAGTTGCACCAGCATTATGTGTGTGTCATGTTGGTACTTCAGTAGTAACACCAAGGGCTTATAACACTAAAATTCGGAGATCGATTTCTGCTGCACTTTGTTGCTCGAGTCAGTCTACGCTGTAACAAAACTTTGATCCTGCATAAAGTATATTCTTGGATCTTAGCTATAACCGAATTTTTTCAAAACATTCAAACTTTCCATTATTCAAACATTCAAACTTTATTTTCCATTATTTATAGAGATATATTTTGCTGCAATATATAGAAATTAAAACAATAAAACATTTGATATAGGTTGCAGCTAAAAGCGGTTTTATTATTAAGTATAATTTAATATTTTTTACCAAATAGCCAAAAAATATTAAGTTTATGCTGGTAATTTTAAATAAAATCCTAACATAGTTTCTGCGACGGCCTTGGTACTGATAAAAAATATTTTAACTAACAATTAACAAATATTCCTATTTTTAGCTCACCAACTCAATTAGCTGCGAGAGTTTGAGACCCATTTTGACGGTAAGCCTATCTGAGTTGTTGCCAACTGGCCGAATTAAAGCATTATAACCATAGATTAGGTCGTTGTAGAGCCGCTTGGTGTCGGAACTGGCTTCTAGAGCAGCAAGATGGAGCCACAAAAGGATTAGTCCTAACTGTATCAACCAGTTTGTCTGTAAATTCTTCATTATACACCAAGAGGAATCTCAGAAGACGGCTTCAAAGGCTAAGCCTAACGTTTTGCTACTTATGGGAAACGACGAGGTAACCTGAAGTGTTATGTAGACCTTTTGAGACGTTTCTGAGATGCTCCTACCCTGTGAAGGACAGCACACTCATAATAACTCCGAGATACCAGTCGATCAATAACCAACACCGAACGTAGAAGCTCACGCTCCCTGCACGGGTTCCATGGTGGTGTAACATATAAAATCCGAGCAAAGCGCCCTCTTAATAAACACATTTAATTATTTATCAATAATAAGTACATAAATAATACTAAAATGTGAATAAAAAGAGCAGGCGATGAATAGCGGACACTTGGTTTCTCTGAAACATAGTTAATAAACTCACTAATAGTTTCTTTAACACCACACGTATGCATAAAGTTAGAAATAACTGGAACTATAATATTGATAGCCTCCTAAGTGATATAAAAACAATAAAATAAGATAAATTTTATTTAGATTTAATCAAGATGGCTTCCTCATATATAAACATTACTCGGTTTAATCAAAATGCTTTTTCTTTCATATCACATAAATATTAAGTGATTTAATTAACAATGCTTATTATATGACTTTTTTAACCAGGTAATTATCAACAATAGTTGTATTACACTGAATGTTACTGTTTCACCAGAAAGGTCCATGTGATCCACGGATAATTCATATTGTTCCTCTATCTTATAAATGAAGATGCTTGGCTACAAAAAAATGAAATTTTAGTTTTTTATCCAGACATAAGAGACTTCATCATTACGACGAAACTCAATCAATCCTACCTCGTTATCGCTGGACAGGAATATGAAGCTAGTTACACTTTATTTAACATCACGTCGATCTAAGCTGACGTCTTCAATCGTGCTCGGTTTCGCACTAATCGAGCGCCCACAGCGTATAAAACACGAAGGATGTGAGCTGTTCAGGCACCTGAGGCACGCACCCACGCTAACTTTCCCAACTTATCTAAATTCCTAACCTGCAGTAAATTGACAACAACAAAAAAGTTTCGTTCATTTCAAACCACGACGAAGACTATTATAAGGTCTAGAGACTAACTGTTAGAAGAGGTAATTATAAATAACACGTTATAACTAACGTAAATATCCAGTTCGTTATCCTGGCAAAAATTCTATGGTTGTGTCTTCCAACAACGGGTTTCTTTCTTCTATACTCGAAATATCCGTGGTTAACTTATAGTTTACTCTTCCTAGAGTAATATCATTCAGTTTTAGTTCCCTATAGTGAGTGTTTTACTAAGTTCTGCAGTAGTATCATCCAGTTTCAGTTCCCTGCTGTACCGAGTGATTTACTAAGTTCTGCAGTAGTATCATTCACTTTCAGTATCCTGTTATAGTGAGTGATTTACTAAGCTCTACAGCAGTATCATTCAGTTTCAGTTCCCTGCTGTACCGAGTGATTTACTAAGTTCTGCAGTGTATCGTTCAGTTTCAGTTCCCTGCTGCAGTGAGTGATTTACTAAGCTCTACAGTAGTATCATTCAGTTTCAGTTCCCTGCTGCAATGAGTGATTTAATAAGCTCTACAGTAGTATCATTCAGTTTCAGTTCCCTGCTGTACCGAGTGATTTACTAAGTTCTGCAGCAGTATCATTCAGTTTTAGTTCCCTGCTGTACCGAGTGATTTAATAAGTTCTGCAGTAGTATTGTTCAGTTTCAGTTCCCTGCTGCAGTGAGTGATTTACTAAACTCTACAGTAGTATCATTCAGTTTCAGTTCCCTGCTGCAATGAGTGATTTACTAAGCTCTACAGTAGTATCATTCAGTTTCAGTTCCCTGCTGTACCGAGTGATTTACTAAGTTCTCAGTAGTATCATTCAGTTTCAGTTCCCTGCTGTACCGAGTGATTTACTAAGTTCTGTAGTAGTATCATTCAGTTTCAGTTAAACGAATAGGAAAATCTTTCTCGACAATGTATCCCATATCTTATTAAGACTCAACAGTTAAAATTAAACGTAGACAAAAAAAAAGGTCTTATGTTTAGTCGACATATATTTTTAAAACTTTCTTAACTCGTAATACGAGACCACAGAGAATAGTTTATATATTTGTTTTAAAATCAACCTCCATGTATTTTACCTATAATTCCAGGTAAAGTGGGGGGGGGTGTAGAATAATAAAGTTAATACCATTTATGTTTACTTTTCACTATCAACATGTTATACCTCAAATGGATACAATTCCCCCTTAGCCACAGTTTTGAAAGCTTCAAGAGAGAACAGTTTACTCTAATGAGGATCTGTAGGTCTTCGTTGTTTAGAATTCGCTCTCAAGAATTCTTAGGAGCTTAAAGAGATAGAAACTCTGAAGTTCATCTAACATTCACTGTTAGACTCCTTATTAGATAATACTTGTCTTTAGCTTCTATATCAGGTTTGTTTCTTTGACATATCCCCAACAAAAACCCGAAGAAATAAGTATTATTATTGGTCATATGCTTTATAGAATTCAAGGACTTCACATATTTAAATATTTTTATAAGAGTTCATAAGTAAAATCATGTATATATCCCAACATTCATGTTGTAAGTTTTTTAGACATTAGATGCCAAAGCGAGTGTTTTAAACATATCACCACAACACCAGTAAAACCGTCTTTAAGATACACTAATGGTCAAAAGTATATTGACACCCGACCATCATACTTATATGTGCTTGTTGAAGATATCATTCTAAAATCATGGGCAATAATACATATTTTGCCCCCTTTTATGCTATAACAGCCTCCACTCTTCACTAGACTTTGGAACATGGCTATGGGGATTCGCTCCTATTCAACCACAAGAACATTAGTGAGGTTGGGCATTGATGTTGGGCGAGAAGGCCTGGTTCGCAGTCAGAGTCCTAATCATCCCAAAGGTTTTCGATAGAGTTGAGGTCAGGGCTTTGTGCAAGCCAGTCAAGTTCTTTCACATCAACCTCGGCAAACAATCTCTTCATGGATTTCGGTTTGTGTACGTGGCCATTGTCATGCTGAAACAAAAAAGTGCTTTCCCTAAACTGTTGCCACAAAGTTGGAAGCGCTCAATTCCTTAGAGTGGCATTGTATGCTGTAGCATTAAGATTTCCCTTCAGTGGAACGTAAGATCCTAGCTCAAACCATGAAAAACAGCCCCAGACCACTATTCATCCTCTACAAAACTTTACCGTTGGCACTATGCATTCAGTCAGGTAACGTGTTCCTGGCACCTGCCAAACCCAGATTCGTCCGTCAGATTGCCAGATAATTAAGCGTTACTCATCAATTCAGAGAACGCGTTTTCACTGCTTCAGAGTACGATGGCAGTATGTTTCACACCACTCCAGCAGACGCTTGGCGTTGCGCATGGTGATCTTAGGCTTGTGTACCGCTGTTCGGCCATAAAAACCCATTTCATAAAGCTCCAGACGAACAGTTCTTGTGCTGACGTTGCTTCCAGAGGCAGTTTGGAACTCGGTAGTGAGTATTGCAACTGTAAACAGACGATTTTTACGCGCCTCAGCACTCGGCGGTCTCGTTCTGTGAACTTGTATGGCCGCTTCGTGGCTGAGCTGCTGTTGCTCCTAAACGTTTCCAATTCACAATAACAGCAGTTGCAATTGACCGGGGCAGTTCTAGCAGGGAAGAAATTTGATGAACTGACTTGTTGGAAAGGTGGCATCCCATGACGATGCCACGTTAAAAGCCACTGAGTTATTCAGTACGACCCATTCTACTGCCAATGTTTGTCTATGGAGATTGTATGGCTGTATGCTTGATTGTATGCACCTGTTAGAAATGTGTGTGGCTGAAATAGCTGAGCCCACTAATTAGAAGCGGTGTCCACATACTTTTGGCCATGTAGTGTATATCCTAAACATGATTAAAAACCATCTCTAAGACATATGTCCTGCATACAATTAAAACCATCTTTGAAACATACATCCCAACATTAGTTAAAATGCGTTTTTTCAGAAATATAACTCCAGTACTTGTAGAAATCTTTCTTATTAGTGTTTTTCCCCTAGTGATAGTTTTGTTTTAATACATTGTCTTGACAACAATAATAATAAAATACATTTTAAACTGTCAATATAAAGCATGAGCTATGACTCATCAGACGTTAACAACAATTAGTATATAAGAAGATGAAATAAATAGAGTTAATATTTCTTCTGATTATTTATTCAGAAGTTGCAGGATTTCAGCTGTGGCTTAACACTGATGAAGTTCTTCATAACTGTGTGTTCAAAGAAACCACATCACATGTTCTGCCATGAACCACGTCACATGTTCTGCCACCAGTGACTCAGCTGTAAGTCAGGAGTTTCATAACGATAAAAACCGAATTTTGTTTTGATCTGACGCTGTTAATCTGGTTTATCAAGAAATTAAACCTTTTTAGTCAAAAATATATAATGTCAGCAAAAGTTGTTCTTGAGCAAGTTATAACCGCTACTACTTTAAAGAAACTTTTAAAGCAACCACATCGAATATTTGTTTGACTATTCTGTCGCTCTTTCTCTCCAATCGTTGTTCTTTGTCTCAATCATTACTTAGTAATGAAACAATGAACAGTAACTACTGTTGTATAAGTTTTATTTAACGATCAATAAAACAGATAAGCAAAGTGAGAGACGAGTGAGTTTCACGAGTAGCGATAATCGATGACAAGTAGATCAGTAATGAATGCAGCATGCTTTTTAGAAACAATGTTTCTTTTGTTACACAATCTCCTTTGTTTAAAACTAATATGTCTAATATTATCTAAATATATACTACATCTTTCTATTTACTGTAACAGCACACCAATAAATATGTTACCAGTGTAAAAAGACTTAAATAAAAAATCAAAAAGTCTGAATAGGAGCACCAAAAAGTAAGGAAACAAGGTAGGAATGGAGGTTACATCACAAAACTTACTGATTTTTTAACACGGTGCAGCCTCCAAGTGGGTGTGGCTGTCATTCCATCCATTCCTACTTTGTGTGCTTTTTGTAACCTGGTAATTGTTAAAACTAAATGAAGGATGTAATTAGTTACATTTCTCTGTTGTAAACTTTATCTCACAAATAAATTGCAGATACATTTATGTAATCAACTTACGTCACCCTAATGAAATGCAAGACAACATGTGGATGGAGTGATGGTGGAAACAAGAGAGGAACCTCCAATCTTTAACTACAGGACACATTGGAGCTATCTCCCGTTATCTCCTGGCTTTTACAGATTTAATTACTATAGTTTTTCCTTTGGCTGGATTAATGACTAAAGTTGGTTTCACATGTTCATTATTACCGTTACTAATCTTATCTTTATTGTTGTGGTAATTATCGGAAATGAAGACTTTAAGTTTATCAAGAGTTTCTCCCTTTCTCTCGTTTTGTTTCCTTGAAAGACATATTTTAAAAATCACACTGTTTCAAATAAAACCTTAGGTTTTAATAGGCCACACTTAGTTTTAATATAATAAAAAGGTAATTATACAACTTAACATCCTTGTTTTCAGTCCAAAATGCTCAAGGAGAACCGTCTCAGACTTTGACACTTGTAGCATTCGTCGACATGTAAGAGACTCACGTGTTAGGCATTGACTGCTACGATAGAATTGCTTTGTCCAATGCAGAACCATATAGTCAGATGTATAGAATTGAAATTTTGCATTCAAAAGTCAAGTTACGTTTAGAACCTAGATCTAGAGAACTTACGTAGTCACGTTTTTTTTTCTCTAGCTGATACAGCTGTAAGGTGATCACGTAGCGTATGTGCATAAGCAGTCTTGAACTCGATCGTGATATGAGAGCAGGTTGCTACTTGGCAGCTCACAGAGCGTACTCGTAATCATGGAATATGGCTACTAGTGTACTGTAAGCTTATTAGTAGTGTTGCAAAATGGATACTGTTATAACTTGTTATTACCAAGCTTATAAGCAGAGCTAAGAAAAATGTTTTTAGCTAAGAGGGTATAATTCATTCGTGCATTTATATTTAAATACGGTTAAGGCAGCAGAGAGCTATGCCTTCCCAACCACGTTATTCTGTCAGACAGTCAAATTGACAAATCTGAGGTTTTGTGATTTTTTTTATTTTCACTCTATCTACTTCCTCTAGTGCTTTGGTGACTTGTTATTCTGCAATTGGTTTGTTTACTTTGCAACAATTTGTGTGAAGTGTTTTGTTTCCATCCTGTACACAGTGTGTTTCAGATTTTAATACGTGTTGCACATTTGGCCCGTTCTTACTACAAGTACTACTACAATTGTGATAAAGTTGTTCGTAAAATATCCTGTGATCTATAGATACCATGTTAAAAATCATTTAGTTTCAGAGGTTAGAAATGAAATAAATGAACTTTAACTAATTTATTTCGAGACATTCTTATCTTCTGCGTTGTGTCAAAACTTTCATTAAATGTCAGATTCAACAAATAAAAAGTTAGACTTCTCGTTCTACAAGATTTTCGATGTTGACAGCTTTAAATGATTTTCTTATAGCAACTTCCTCCACCAAAGTAAAATAATACATTTCCATGACGTCACTGTAAATTCAGTGCAGCAGTAATCTTAGAGTAGAGGCATGCCAGTACTTTAATCTTAAAAGTTTTGTGATATCATACAAAAAAGTTGTTCCTTATATAGCCTAAACAAAAATTAAATAATATTTCACGACATACACTTAAACTACTAACCTAAATACGAGTCTAAAGAGCTCTCTTTATACATAGACATATCAAACAATTTGCTGTTTAATGTGGTTACAGATATAATACATATTACTAATAAACATTACACTGTAATGTGATTATTATTACTACACAATATAACGTTTCCTGAGTCTATTTGCATCAGTTGTAGGTAATTATTAAATTATAACATTATAATTATTTCAATTATAATGAAAGAGAGCACTTATATAATAGGCTTAATAATGTTTCCTTCTGAACACATCTCAACTTTGAAAACTATTCGAATAAAATCTATTTTCATAAATTGCTTTTATTATTGTTGTAGTTTTGATTCGTTGTTTTGTCGTTGTCTAATTTTACTTTTTATAGTTTGCTCCTAGGCCTAATTGTGTAGCTACTATTCATCTATTGCAAGTTTTGTCTGTTTTAAAGAATTTGTCCTAAAATAAAGTTATCTGACGAAAAAAGACATTTAATCAAAAATACTCTCACCCACCGATCAAACTGAAAATCACCCATCATGTAATATTAGATAGATGGTTCATTTGAAATCCACTATTGTCTCAGAAAAATCGAGCCGAACCGGATGATTGATTCTGAAGGCTCAAGGTGATTGGTCGATAACCCCACTGTTTTATAACAAGCTATGAATTATTTTGCTCCGTCAAGTCCAGTTCTTCTCTATAGAGACAACGAAACGTCTTATTCTCGTTCTTAAAGAGAGAACAACATATAGCTTGTTTGGAAAACATACCAGACGTATACTGTTATTTTGGCCCCATTGAAATAATGTAAACAGACCTCATTATGTTCATTGTTTCAGAAAATTTCACACTTATTTATAACAAACAAGGTAAGATGGTTAAGATGGAACTTTAACAGCTTTATAATTTACGACATATAAACATATTCACACACAGTTTTCACCGGAACTTTAACAGCTTTATACTTTACAACATAGAAATATATTCACACACACAGTTTTCACC
The DNA here is from genome assembly GCF_004210375.1 of Tachypleus tridentatus. Lineage (NCBI taxonomy): Eukaryota > Metazoa > Arthropoda > Merostomata > Xiphosura > Limulidae > Tachypleus > Tachypleus tridentatus. The sequence continues at coordinate 10,517,306 of NC_134826.1, read as the reverse complement.
GGAACTTTAACAGCTTTATACTTTACAACATAGAAATATATTCACACACACAGTTTTCACCGGAACTTTAACAGCTCTATACTTTACAACATAGAAACATATTCACACAAACAGTTTTCACCGGAACTTTAACAGCTTTATACTTTACAACATAGAAACATATTCACACACACAGTTTTCACCGGAACTTTAACAGCTTTATACTTTACAACATAGAAACATATTCACACACACAGTTTTCACCGGAACTTTAACAGCTTTATACTTTACACCATAGAAATATATTCACACACACAGTTTTCACCGGAACTTTAACAGCTTTATACTTTACAACATATAAACATATTCACACACACAGTTTTCACCGGAACTTTAACAGCTTTATACTTTACACCATAGAAATATATTCACACACACAGTTTTCACCGGAACTTTAACAGCTTTATACTTTACAACATAGAAACATATTCACACACACAGTTTTCACCGGAACTTTAACAGCTTTATACTTTACAACATAGAAACATATTCACACACACAGTTTTCACCGGAACTTTAACAGCTTTATACTTTACACCATAGAAATATATTCACACACACAGTTTTCACCGGAACTTTAACAGCTTTATACTTTACAACATAGAAACATATTCACACACACAGTTTTCACCGGAACTTTAACAGCTATATACTTTACAACATATAAACATATTCACACACACAGTTTTCACCGGAACTTTAACAGCTTTATACTTTACACCATAGAAATATATTCACACACACAGTTTTCACCGGAACTTTAACAGCTTTATACTTTACAACATAGAAACATATTCACACACACAGTTTTCACCGGAACTTTAACAGCTCTATACTTTACAACATAGAAACATATTCACACACGCAGTTTTCACCGGAACTTTAACAGCTTTATACTTTACAACATAGAAACATATTCACACACACAGTTTTCACCGGAACTTTAACAGCTTTATACTTTACACCATAGAAATATATTCACACACACAGTTTTCACCGGAACTTTAACAGCTTTATACTTCACAACATAGAAATATATTCACACACACAGTTTTCACCGGAACTTTAACAGCTCTATACTTTACAACATAGAAACATATTCACACAAACAGTTTTCACCGGAACTTTAACAGCTTTATACTTTACAACATAGAAATATATTCACACACACAGTTTTCACCGGAACTTTAACAGCTTTATACTTTACAACATAGAAACATATTCACACACACAGTTTTCACCGGAACTTTAACAGCTCTATACTTTACAACATAGAAACATATTCACACACGCAGTTTTCACCGGAACTTTAACAGCTTTATACTTTACAACATAGAAACATATTCACACACACAGTTTTCACCGGAACTTTAACAGCTTTATACTTTACACCATAGAAATATATTCACACACACAGTTTTCACCGGAACTTTAACAGCTTTATACTTTACACCATAGAAATATATTCACACACACAGTTTTCACCGGAACTTTAACAGCTCTATACTTTACAACATAGAAACATATTCACACAAACAGTTTTCACCGGAACTTTAACAGCTTTATACTTTACAACATAGAAATATATTCACACACACAGTTTTCACCGGAACTTTAACAGCTTTATACTTTACAACATAGAAACATATTCACACACACAGTTTTCACCGGAACTTTAACAGCTCTATACTTTACAACATAGAAACATATTCACACACGCAGTTTTCACCGGAACTTTAACAGCTTTATACTTTACAACATAGAAACATATTCACACACACAGTTTTCACCGGAACTTTAACAGCTTTATACTTTACACCATAGAAATATATTCACACACACAGTTTTCACCGGAACTTTAACAGCTTTATACTTTACACCATAGAAATATATTCACACACACAGTTTTCACCGGAACTTTAACAGCTTTATACTTTACAACATAGAAACATATTCACAAAGGCAGTTTTCACCGGAACTTTAACAGCTTTATACTTTACAACATAGAAACATATTCACACACACACAGTTTTCACCGGAACTTTAACAGCTTTATACTTTACACCATAGAAATATATTCACACACACATTTTTCACCGGAACTTTAACAGCTTTATACTTTACAACATAGAAACATATTCACACACACAGTTTTCACCGGAACTTTAACAGCTTTATACTTTACAACATAGAAACATATTCACACACACAGTTTTCACCGGAACTTTAACAGCTCTATAGTTTACAACATAGAAACATATTCACACACGCAGTTTTCACCGGAACTTTAACAGCTTTATACTTTACAACATAGAAACATATTCACACACACAGTTTTCACCGGAACTTTAACAGCTTTATACTTTACACCATAGAAATATATTCACACACACAGTTTTCACCGGAACTTTAACAGCTTTATACTTTACAACATAGAAATATATTCACACATACAGTTTTCACCGGAACTTTAACAGCTCTATACTTTACAACATAGAAACATATTCACACAAACAGTTTTCACCGGAACTTTAACAGCTTTATACTTTACAACATAGAAATATATTCACACACACAGTTTTCACCGGAACTTTAACAGCTCTATACTTTACAACATAGAAACATATTCACACAAACAGTTTTCACCGGAACTTTAACAGCTTTATACTTTACAACATAGAAACATATTCACACACACAGTTTTCACCGGAACTTTAACAGCTCTATACTTTACAACATAGAAACATATTCACACACACAGTTTTCACCGGAACTTTAACAGCTTTATACTTTACAACATAGAAATATATTCACACACACAGTTTTCACCGGAACTTTAACAGTTTTATACTTTACCTCATAGAAACATATTCACACACACAGTTTTCACCGAAACTTTAACAGCTTTATACTTTACAACATAGAAATATATTCACACACACAGTTTTCCTTGTGTTGACTGCCAATCTAATAATCAGATCTTATTATTATTGAAAGATGTATGGTGGCCCAGTAGTAGCGTTTTGGATTTTGGATCTGATGATCCACTTTCAAATTAATGTAAAATCACAAACTTTGTTTGCACTCTAAACTGTGAGTGTGTTATAGAAGTAATAGTTAATACCTAAGTGTATATGGTGGGTGATAGTGTGCTACTCATTGTCCGTGTGCCTCACGCTAGTACTGCGGTAAATCTACGGGTTTATAACGCTAAGATCGGGAATTCGATTCCCCTCGGTGGGCTCAGCAGATAGCCCTATGTGGCTTTGCTATAACAAAACACACACACACACTGTCCGTGTTGCTTTTGGTCACTGGTTCAGAAGTATATTCCGAGTATGCAAACATTACATGTCATTTATATGAAACAGTTTATTCTTCTTGGACAAAACTTTATTTATTACATGATGTGTTATTCATTGACTAACAGACCACAATTCTTCAAACGTGAAGTTTCTTTGAATTTAAATGAGTTTATACATAACTGGAATTACTCCATTAACAGCTGATAAGTAGGTGGACTTATAACAAACTGATAAGTAAGTGGACTGACAACCTACTGACAATAGGTAGACTTATAACATACTGACAAGTAGGTGGACTTACAACATACTGATAAGTAGGTGGACTGATAACATACTGACAAGTAGGTGGACTTATAACATACTGATAAGTAGGTGGACTTATAATATACTGATAAGTAGGTGGATGTATACTATACTGAGCGACATTAAAAACTCACACTGGTAATAAAATGAGTTGTTTCAAATAGGTTAAGCTATAACGGTGCAAACACGCTTGGGTTTTAATCATGATCATTTTGTACGCAGTTCACACTGTTCCTTCAGCCAATAAAATGCCGGGTTTTAAAAGTTTAATATCACCACAAAGAAAGATGGCACTGCAGGTACAAGAAATCAGAGATCAGGGGGTCGGGATGGTAATAACAGGAATGTTACCAGCCATGGTCAGGGTGCACCTTCATACACAGTAAGGGTGTGTAACTTCATACACGGTAAGGGTGTGCACCTACATACACGGTAAGGGTGAGCACCTTCACACACGGTAAGGGTGTGCACATTCACACACGGTAAGGATGTGCACCTTCTCACACGGTAAGGGTGTGCACCTTCATACACGGTAAGGGTGTGCAGCTTTATACACTGTAAGGGTGTGCACATTCACACACGGTAAGGATGTGCACCTACATACACGGTAAGGGTGAGCACCTTCATACACGGTAAGGGTGTGCACATTCACACACGGTAAGGATGTGCACCTTCACACACGGTAAGGGTGTGCAGCTTCATACACGGTAAGGATGTGCACCTTCATACACGGTAAGGGTGTGCACCTTCATACACGGTAAGGGTGTGTACAAATTGTTTGAGAACAATGTGAATGTTCTGAACTGACCTCCATATTCGCCCGATATGTATCTCATTGAGCATCTCTGGGACATTCAGGATCAGCGCATCTCTCTCGCAGCACTTCTGGCTGAGTGGGACATCATCCCCCAGAGACAGATTCACAACTTGATGACATCTATGTCACGCAGGATCCAGACTCTTCTGGCGACGAATGGAGGACATACCAGTTATTAGTGTTCTGGATATTGAAATCCTGATTAAACTGTTTGTGTGCAGTTTCTAATCAAATTTGAATATTGTGTAGTGCAAAGACATGATGATGTCATGGTATATACATTTAAAACTTATGTTTAATCTAGTGTACTAAAATTGTTTAACTGTATTTACGTTGTTGTGTTTTTAATGTCTCTCAGTATATATTATAATTATGTGACATAAATAACTTTAATAGCTTCGAATGGTCGTGTCAGAAGCCAGGTGGTTAAGGCACTCGATTCTTAACCTGAGGGTCTCAGGTTTGAATCCCCGTCGCACCAAACATGCTCGCCCTTTCAGCCGTGGGTGCGTTATAATGTGATGGTAAAGCCCACTATTCGTTGGTAAAAGAGTAGCCCAAAAGCTGACTAGTCCTCTAGTCTTACACTGCTAAATTAGAGACGGCTAGCGCAGATAGCCCTCGAGTAGCTTTGCGCGAAATTCAAAACAAACCAAACCGTATCAGAAACCACAGTCAGTAAAGTGTCCAACTCCGACGTTACCCCACTAAAAATATTACAGGCTATCGTCATAAAGCTATATATTACAGGAATATTAACCTAGTAACAACATTTTGTCTTCTTAAAGTTAAACTAAAATAATATTAACAGTGTTAGAAACACTGTCGTCTAAAATTGAAAGGTTAACCTAGTAAAAACATTACATTTTTGTCTTCTTAAAGTTAAAATGTTAAAGAAATAGTAACATCTTAACAATATTAAAATCAAAATTACCTTTAACTGGTCTGCCTTTAACTTAAAATTTTAAAAAAATCATTGAAGATTGTGGTTATTACTTTATAGTTTCAATATAGATTTCTAATTTCGTTTTTATACTATAAAGCTGAAAATATAATAATTTAAAGTAATATAACTGTTTATAATAACAGTTAGGTAGTAAGTAAACTCAAATTAACTGAAGTTTTTTTTATCACAAAGTTTAGGATTATTGTCACGCTACCTTTTTTGGGGTTAAACCATAATATATAAATAAATTCACCGTTGGAATTCAATTGTTTACTTTTACAATAGCCCCCCCCCCAGTGGCTCAGCGGTTTGTCTGCGGTCTTACAACGCTAAAAATCGGGTTTTTTAATGCCCGTGGTGGGCAGAGTACAGATAGCCCATTGTGTAGCTTTGTGCTTAATTCAAAATAACAATAACTTTCACGATAAACTTATTTGAAACAGTTTAAAATATACCTCCCACCATAGCTTTCCAGAGCTGCCAGAACATCTAATAGACAACTTACTAGTTTGGTCTGTTTTAACCAACAACAAACAAGATATTCTGTTTCCTCCCTTTTCTACTCATTAGTTTGGTTCAGCCTTTTCTGTGGAGCTAAAATCCTATCGAGAGGGATTGAGATAAATTATAAAAGGCCTTCAGGCATTCATTGCGTCTTGCATTATCTCGTAATCGTATATCATACGTTTTCTCTGTACCTCCTTCACTGGAGGACAACCAGTCACGCGGGCTCACCAGTGCCCTTATCTGCTTCCATGTGACCCACCAATTGAAGTCCATTATGTACTTCATAAACGTACAAGACTTATTGTAATCTCCATATCTGATGAAAGACGAAACGTCGGGAAATCTTGAACTATCGGTATATGTGAAAGAAAGTAGAAACTATTGATTAGAAATACTGATCGTATTTTGCTTACTTCTGTCAGTAAAACTGACAGGGAATCAGCTGAGCTATAGATTTGTAGATAAATAAATGAAGATAAAAACAAACGAAAGTGAAGTTTGCTATAACTCAAAATGGTGGAAGGTGAACATGTCCATTTTTGAAACGTTTTCAAACTACCACACTCTAAAGATTAGGTCTTCCAGAAATATATTATCTGAGTTTTTTCTTATTAAGGACCAAACAAGCTGGTAGACCAACCACTACCTAAAAAAAACTAAATATCAAATGTAGTGAACCATGCATTTACGTGTTATAAAGTGCTACAAGTATGGTTTTATGGTTTTTCAAAGTGTTACAAGTATAGTTTCATAGTTTATACCAAGTGTTACAGACTGCTACAAGTAAGGTGTTATAGCTTATACAAAGTGTTACTAATATGGTTTCATAGTTTATATTAAGGGTTACATGTAGGATTTCATAGTTCATACTACATGTAACAAAATGATACAAGGGCTTTTCAGATGCATGAGAGAAAAAACACTTTGATGGTTATAGTCTCAAGAGATGATAATTTTCAAACAAATAGTTAACTTATCTGGAATGGATAGAAGGTTTTCGAAGATATCGATTATTGGAGCTGTGCCGAAAGGAAAGTTTTATTTCTTGGAATTTTCTAAAGAATTGCATTAGTCAAATGTTGTTAGAAAATTACGATATATCAGTTTTAAAATATTTCTAGAATTAAACTTTGCTGAAATAAAGTTTGAAACATCATTTAAACTTTCAACTTTCAGACTTAGAAAAGTTTAAACTCAACACCAGACGAAACGAGACTAGATGATTCATTGATTCCCGAATTTGTTGTAACAGTTTGTTGATTATTGTTTTCAATAGTCGGTGTAGCTTATTGATTATTGATTTCAGTAGCCGATGTGTCTCGTCGATGTAGCTTATTGATTATTGATTTCAGTAACCGATGTGTCTCGTCGGTGTAGCTTATTGATTATTGATTTCAGTAGCCGATGTGTCTCGTCGGTGTAACTTATTGATTATTGATTTCAGTAACCGATGTGTCTCGTCGGTGTAGCTTATTGATTATTGATTTCAGTAGCCGATGTGTCTCGTCGGTGTAGCTTATTGATTATTGATTTCAGTAACCGATGTGTCTCGTCGGTGTAACTTATTGATTATTGATTTCAGTAACCAATGTGTATCGTCGGTGTAGCTTATTGATTATTGATTTCAGTAGCCGATGTGTCTCGTCGGTGTAGCTTATTGATTATTGATTTCAGTAACCGATGTGTCTCGTCGGTGTAACTTATTGATTATTGATTTCAGTAACCAATGTGTATCGTCGGTGTAGCTTATTGATTATTGATTTCAGTAACCGATGTGTCTCGTCGGTGTAGCTTATTGATTATTGATTTCAGTAGCCGATGTGTCTCGTCGGTGTAACTTATTGATTATTGATTTCAGTAACCGATGTGTCTCGTCGGTGTAGCTTATTGATTATTGATTTCAGTAACCAATGTGTATCGTCGGTGTAGCTTATTGATTATTGATTTCAGTAACCGATTTGTCTCTTATTTCAGTTTCGTGAATTTTAAATTTCTGTTTCACTGAATAAACAGATAAACAGATAAACGAAAATTATTATTATAGATTCGAAAAACAAAAACAGATAATAATTTATCATTATTTGTGAGCTTAAGCCTTATCTTGTACAACCGGGTAGGTGTAGAACTTGTACTCTAAAAGTAAAATAAAACATTTTGTTTATCAAAATTAAAAACTATTATAATAGTATTTTATGGGAATTATAAATAACCATCGAGTCAAATATCTAAAAACAACACGGCCAATGGCTGATAGCCAGTTGGTTAAGGCGCCCGACTCGTAATCTGAGGGCCGCAGGTTCGAATCCCCGTCATACCACACATGCTCACCCCTTCAGCCGTGAGTGGTGATGACCAGTTACGTTCCCTCTAATCTTGCTCTTCTAATTTAGTGACGGCTAGCGCAGATAGCTTTCATTTAGCTTTGTGCGAAATTCAAAAAAAAAAAAAAACACACCAGTGATACAGTGTTAAGTTTATGACGTATTACAACATTAAAATTCAATGCTTAATCCCCACAAATACGACATTAACATTTCCTCGTTGTGTTTAACTTGAAGTGAGGGTAGAGAACATGTAATCATTGTAACACGTTATAAAGAATTATTTTAGTTTTGACTTTCAAAAAAACAACCTTAATCGAAGCTTCATAACTTTTTTTGACGAACTTGGTCTCTCAAACTGATTGGTTCAGCGATTGGTCTCAGGGTTCACAACGCTTACAATTGGTTCTCAATACCCTGTCTGGAACGACAGAAAATTGACAGAAGCTCTTCAGCTGCACGAACAAACTACGTTTGGTTTCACCACTTGTAATATCCGAAAAGGGAAATCTCATTGGCCCAGCCACTGTTCATGTTTTAGAGCGTGAAGAAAAGTTATAACGAATACGTTTATCCGAAGCAAACGAGTCGTTAATTTTGTTCAAGTCATTACACTGTCCTCACAGAACATTACAAACTTGAGAGATGGAAAAGACAGGCGGAGAAAGTTCGACCAAACTTCACGCTTCAAAAGTTTCTGCAGTTCATATTAATGTATAAAATAGTTTTATGTGAACAGAGTCATAAGATAAAATAAACCTAAACACAGTCATAAGATAAAATAAACCTATCTTGATAATCCTTTGTTGGTTATTGTTATTCTATAATTGGATTTGGTTCGAGGTAAGAATGTTGTAGGCCTTACAGAAGTATAAACTAGGGGGATAGAAACCCGATAGCTTAGAGTTATAATAATTTGTTACCGAACCACCATAAGGCTAACAGAGAAGCGTCGATAAGAACCCTTATTGGTCAGTTCTTCAGATGTTTCTTTATTTAACTTTAAATTTATATTTTTCCACATTTCAAAAACAAACAATCGTTTGATATGTAATCAACTTGCAGATGTCTTGTGTCGTTTAAATTTTTAACAACTTTATAAAACAACACTTGGAACTATAAAAGGTTACAACAATTATCACACCCGCATCCATAGAAAATAATACAATAGATAAGTCTATATGAAACACTGCTGTCTGAATAAACTGTTGGAACAGGCAATTATTGACTCAAAACGTTTCCACTCATTAGAAACAGACTAAACCCAGAAACTGTCACCAACCGAAATGTAATAGAGCAATACCAACACAGCTGTTGTCACCAACCGAAATGTGATAGAATAATAACATGGCTATGTAAGAAGTTCTTATCATAAGTTCTTATCTGAGTTTATATATCTTGAATAACAGAAGTTAGATGATTCAATAAGGTAAGAACAAGTAACTTGTGGTATTTCTTACAATTTTGCGTTTTGCTGGTTTGTGCCAAGAATTGTTTAGGTAATAATACAAGTTTCAAACTCCCACTCAGCTGGTAGCAATAAAACTGGAGTTAAATAAACTTAAAGGAAATGTGAAATGGTTCATTTCTTAACTATAACACCCATTTTTCAAAGTAATACTAGTCCTTTTTGATTTCGATGTGTCTGTGCTATATGTGTGATCTCTATCGAAGAATAACCAAACTGCTTTACACGTAAAACCTCTTTTAACAGAAAATAAACTTGTAGCATTAGCCCTACATAAACCGAGAAAAAGGTGGTAATTCCGTATAAAAATTTATTCTTCACGGTTAAAAGAAAAAAAAACACAACAAAACTAGAAAGTGTGGTCGAAAATTCGTCTGTTAGTCACTAAGGAACGACTAGCAGTCTCTGGATATATCCTTGTTTTTTAACCATGGTTTAATACACATGTAATAAATAAAAATGTATTTGAAAGATGAAAACTAAAAATATGTTGAGCTACTGATCGAATTGTAAGTAATTAAATAAAAATGTTAAAGGTATCTTAGCAGCTTTGCTTACGTCTACGTAGATAAGGAACGTCTCAAAGTCTTTAATTCATGTCTTCCACAAAAGGTGTGTCAGAAAAACTATCTTATCCGATGCTGTATCCCTGAAGAAGAGATAGAACTTTAATGTTCCAACAGACTGCTAGTCTGATTACTTCGGGTTTTAGCTGAAAGTTTAGGGTTTTTATGAACCATTATATTTTTCAACCTTCTTGTTTCGTTGATCGGTGAACTTAATGTGTTTAGACATTTTAAAAATAAATTTTTTTTTAACACAACATCCAAGCTGTTATGAAACAGACTTTAATCGTGGCTCGTCTTTAAAGCAATTAATTCAGTCATTTATCTTTGAAAAATGTAACATTATATAAGTATAACAATTTATAAGGGTCTTAGAAGACCGTAGCGAATGACAAACGAAATCTTACAAACATTAATTACACTCTCTAACAGTTACAAACGTCCTGAATCCTAAAGGTCAGTCATCCACGGATGAAGGGTCGGTTTTGTAAGGACAGTTGATATCAGGACTGATTAGCTGTATTATCAGATCCGTTTCTCAAAGAACAACGATAACCAATCAGCTGCTTGGATTCATAAACTTTAATGACGAATGTAACAGAATATGAGCTCATGGTTTACTATTGGTAACTAGACTGCATTTCCATCAAATTACAAGAGACAACTAATCTCAAGTGACCCCCATTTAAAGAAAGTTTTAGAAATATCTATAGAATTAACTCGTCACTAGTTTGTATCCATTTTTTGAAAGCACTCCGGGTTATTTTGTTATACACACACACACATTTGTTATTCGATGTTCATCTCGTTGCTATACAACACGACTAACTCACTTTTGAAACTACTGTCTAATTAAGTTATTTATACCGATTTTCATCAAACTTACCTACAAATAGTCAACCAGCTAAACCATACTTCTTACAGCCAAACCAAACTCATAATTAAGCCTAACATGATAAGTAACATAGGAGCACATTGTATAATTAACATGTAACGTTTCAGGGAGCACTAAGCCCCTCTATTCTATTCATGTTGTTCTTTATTTCGGTTATAATAAAATATTGGACCAGATCTTCTCCAGTTTTTATCTTGTTTAACTTACCCACTTTTATTCAACAGCTAACCGATACTAGGAAAAGGCGAAGAAAACAAACTCAGGTTCTATAACGCTCTTTTAACCCTTGTTTCTCTACAGCAGATTATATTAGTGTAGCATACTACACGTGTCTGAAGAAGACAGACCAATAAAGTATGTCTAGACCTACGTTCTCTAGAAACATGTATTATGTTCCACCATCAAAAAAAAAATATTTCTTATGCTTACTTACTATTATTATGTTAATTTAATGTTCTTCCTTACAAGATGTAACACATTTTAACATTGTATATTATTTGAAAATAGATTCATAATAGGGTTAGCGCCAAAGTAGGAATCCAATCCTACTTTCCAAGAAAATAGTAAAGTTCTGATACTTTAATATTATATTTATGACTCGACTGAACTGTGTCTCTAGACAGAAGGCGGACTGTTTTGTAATCTAATTCCAGTTAATTTTTGACTTACAATAAAATCAAATAGAGTGCCTTAAACTTAAACAACTTCTCGAACATCAGACGAAGAATATATCAAATTGATATCATTTGCAAACTCTGAAATGTTTTTGTAGGCTCTATTAGGCCTTTAAGTGCTGTCACCGAAATTAGACAAAAGCTATAAAAGAAATTATTCTGTCTTTCATGGATCAATTAAAGTTAAACTTTGATAATATGAAACCTGTCGGATTTTCACTCTTTCTATTCGAGTGGGAAAAGAAGTAATTAGATAATTGTGTTAAAATGGGAAGGAACGTTAGTTCGGTTCATCTCTCAACGTAACTCTTGTTCAATCCCATTTTAACCCCCCCCGCTAGTACAGCGGTAAGTCTACAGATTTACAACATTAAAATCAGAGGTTCGGTTCTCCTCGGTGGGCTCAGCAGATAGCCCGATGTGGCTTTGCTATAAGAAAACACACAAACAGATTTTAAGTATCCAAACAATAAATTGAAATTAAGTTGAGAGCAACTTGTGTTTTATCTCCTTATCCCAGATTATCTGGGGCCTTATTGTTGTAAAGTAATCTTCAGCATAAGATTTCATAGTTATAGGAAACAAAACGGTGAGACTGTGACAGCATTTTCAACGAATAAAGTCAACGATTCTCTCACAGCCACCAACAGTTTGACTATTGAAGAACTCAGAACGGCTGGTATGGGTATTAACACTTCTACTGATAAGGAGAGAACAACGTTTCGACCTTCCAAAGTCATCTGCATGTGAAGAAAGAAAGAGTTTACAAGTGACCGTTGCCGGACACATTTTTTATAGACAAGAGTATAAACGGGTACGGGATTGTAGAGGGCGTTTCAGTTGGATTTTATAAATAATGTTGGTGTGGTGTTTGTCAGTGTAGTTTTTACATGGTATGGTTTGTTTGTTTTTGAATTTCGCACAAAGCTACTCAAGGATTATCTGCTCTAGCCGTCCCTAATTTAGCAGTGTAAGACTAGAGGATAAGCAGCTAGTCATCACCACCCACCGCCAATTCTTGGGCTACCCTTTTACCAACGAATAGTGGGATTGACCGTAACATTATAACGCCCCCACGGCTGGGAGGGTGAGCATGTTTGGCGCGATGGGGATGCGAACCCGCGACCCTCGGAATTACGAGTCTCACGCCTTAACACGCTTGGCCATGTCGAGCCTCAGACATAGGTAATGCTATAGTTACAATGAACACAAATGAATACATTCTTGATGACGAGAAACCCACTTGAAATAAAAATGTATCTCAGAACGGCTGATACGGGTATTAACACTTTTATTGATAAGGAGAGAACAACATTTTGACCTTCCTAGGTGATCTTCAGGTCAAGAAAGGAAGGTCGAAACGTCTTCTCCTTATCAGTAAAAGTATTAACACCCATACCAGCCGTTTTGAAATACAAATTAATACATTCAAAAAATGAACGTCTTATCAGGTACAAACAAATTTATTCTCCTCAACACAAACGCAACAAAAAACACATACAATTAATTAAACAAAGTACGTCTACAAATAAAAAAACAAACACAATCTCAGAAAACATTTATTCTTACAAAATACCGGATCACGCTCATCACAACTAAACGGAACCCCCAAACCTCACAAACCCGATTGCCCATTACGACCCATAATGTCGACCAACGAATCATTCAACTACAACCTCGGTAAATAAAGACATTTTTTTAAATATGTAACATCAGCCACCTCCTTTTTCAAAGATTCTTATAACTTTAAATCTATTCTTAATCAACTAAATCATAAAGCCTTAGTGACTAGTTTCGATGTAATCTCCCTCTTCACCGAAGTCCCAATGAATGAAACCTGCAATATAGCTTTAGAACTTTATATCCAAGATCCCAACCCATTAATACACATTCTCAGCAACCAATTAGCAACCCTTATAGAATTCATTACCACCAAAACTAACTTTATCTTCAATAACCAGAACTATCTAAAAATAAATGGCCTAACTATGGGGAATCCCGTGTCACCAGTTCCATTCAACATTTTTATGAAACAGGCTGATTCTCAAGTGATCAATTCAACCTTACACCCCCCACTATACTGGTACAGATATCCTTACACCCCCACTATACTGGTACAGATATCCTTACACCCCCCACTATACTGGTACAGATATCCTTACACCCCCACTATACTGGTACAGATATCCTTACACCCCCACTATACTGGTACAGATATCCTTACATTCAACACTATACTGGTACAGATATCCAACACCCCCCACTATACTGGTACAGATATCCTTACACCCACCACTATACTGGTACAGATATCCTTACACCCCCACTATACTAGTACAGATATCCTTACACCCCCCACTATACTGGTACTGATATCCTTACACCCCCACTATACTAGTACAGATATCCTTACACCCACCACTATACTGGTACAGATATCCTTACATCCCCACTATACTGGTACAGATATCCTTACACCACCCACTATACTGGTACAGATATCCTTACACCCAACACTATACTGGTACAGATATCCATACACCCATCACTATACTGGTACAGATATCCTTACACCCACCACTATACTGGTACAGATATCCTTACACCCACTACTATACTGGTACATATATCCTTACACCCCCCACTATACTGGTACAGATATCCATACACCCCCCACTATACTGGTACAGATATCCTTACACCCACCACTATACTGGTACAGATATCCTTACACCCCCCACTATACTGATACAGGTATGTTGATGATACAGTTGCAGGATTCACATCTACAGAACAGTATTTCTTAACCTCAAAATCACTAGAACCGATACACAATTCAAAAAAGAATTGCACAGGAAAATCACCCATACTGGACTATACATTCCTTGGGACTCAGCACATGAAACAAAACAAAAAATCAACATATTAAGAAACCAAAATAAACACAACCACAAAACTATGCTCACCAGATAAAATTGAAGATGAAACTTCATCAACAAATTTCCTCAAAACCGTGGAAAATGTTAACACACACACCTAGATCAACAACAGTAAATCCCAATATACAAAAAACTACAAAACGTTACACTGCCGTATACCATATGTTTCCGACATCAGCGAAAAAAATATTCAACATTTGGAAAAAATAACAAAACACAACATTCCAATAAACACCAAATTTATTCAAAAACCAGATACAAAACTAAAATCCATACTACGTAAAAACTACACTGACAAACACAACACCAACATTATTTATAAAATACAATGCAACAATTGCTACAACTTCTATATTGGTGAAACATGCAGAAAAATGAAAACTGGATTCAAAGAACAAAAAAAAACAACACCTTCACAAGTTTTTGAACACTACAAATCAAATAAACACAACATAACCATAGAAAACGCCCAGATATTAAGTAGGGAAACAAATATAAACAAACGTAAAATCAAAGAAGCCTTACTTATACACCAACTAAAACCAAAATTAAACCAATATAAAAAGAACACCTTTATACCTATACTAATTAATAACCTAACAGTAAACTACAACGCCCCTACAGTCCCGTACTCGTTTATACTCTCGTTCCTAAGACAACGGTCACTTGCAAACTCTTTCTTTTCTTAACCTGAAGATGACCTAGGAAGGTCGAAACGTTGTTCTCTGCTTATCAATAAAAGTGTTAATACCCATACCAGCCGTTCTGAGATACATTTTTATTTCATGTGGGTTTCTCGTCATCAAGTATTGAAGAACTCTGTAACGAACATAACCACCAACACTTTATAGATATTAAACTATTATGTTACATACACTGATGGCCAGTCAGAAGATTTCAATATTTCCAGTAGCACTCCAGCTTCCCCAGTAGACCAACTACAATGACTGTCCTGTTATTTAGTTTGGAAAGTGCTCTTTTCATTGGTTATAAATATCTACTTAAGAGAAGTAAGCGAGAGTAAACAAAAGGTTTTAATAGAATGGACTCGTGGGAGGGGTCAATGTGGTGGGTTTGTTAAATATACAGATATCTCAACCAATCAAAAATGGGGAAAATTCTTACTTTGTATTCTAATATATCAATGTTTAAAATTTGCGTTTTGAATTTACTGACCTCTACAGACCTTGTATGGAAGGCATAATACAGTGTAAACTGACCAATAAGACAAGAGGACATGTCACGTAACATACAAAAGGATATTTACTATTCTGTTTTAATGTATTCTTGTGAATTAAAAAATTATGAGTAATTTCAATAATTCAGTTACAAACTCCATTGTGATGTCAATTTTGTCAACGTACATCGATAAGAAAGCTAATTAAATGTTGAAAATAACTTTCTGAAACATTGTGATGTTCAAAACGGTTGTGATGGGAAAGGAAAAAAAATTGACAGAGAAAGAAAACTGCATGAAGGTATAACTTTTCATAGCAAATACTTATAAAATTTTTGGCTAAATTTTTAAAAACCTCTCACGTAAGTTAAAAAATATCAATAATCGTACTGTAGCACCATCTATTGGACTGAAAATATAATAATGTTGTGTTTATATGAATATTATATGATCTTTTATTTAATCAATAAACAGATGCATTTTTTCCGCATATTCGAAGAGAACAAATGTTGTAAAAAACACTGTAAAGTTCCAGTTCTACGAGGATTTGAATGCAAGACTTTTAGAGAAAGTTAACAACTATCTTGGATGAATTTGTTACAACTCTTGATGAAAAGTCAAAAACCAGAACAATTTTGATAGGTAACAAAATTTATCTACTTTTTCATGTTATTAGTCTATGTTGTTTGGTGCATTATTCAATAAAATAAAAATTATTAAATGTATTGATATGATTAGCATAAAAGTCAGGGTTAACTCTCTTTCACAATCGACAGCATTAAAAAGGAAGATTGGTTAAGTTTCTCATTTATTGTTTTTCATCTTTATTCTTTATGTATAATTATAAAAATAATTAAAATGTAAAAGAAGGATCCTCTTTGGCCAGTTAAGATTAGATTAGGTAAAATAAATAATAATAATGAAATATTTCACACGGTATACACACAAGTAGCAAGTGGATAAAGTAATTCGTTCGTGTAACTTAAGCTGCACGTTCTTTGAGTAACTTACAACTTATAATGGTGTGAACAGTAGTTAGTTATGATTCAATGTGTAATAAAACAATAAAATTTAATTATATATCGATGTATACTATTATGAGCTTAAAACTACTTAAGATAAACAAATATAGCGTGATGTTACAATTTGAAGTCATTCAAAGAAGGAAAGAAGGGTAACTGAAGATTTATTTTGATTTTCTCTGTTGATGGTTATGAGGTCGGTCAAATAGACCTATTCCGTTTTGTGATAGGGTAGATAAGAAGATATGAAAAATACAAAATAAACTATGAAGTTTCTCTGAAAAAAAATCGAAATGCATTTACAAGGTTTTAGGGATTATAAAAAAGAAATTTGAAATGAAGAAAAGTACTTTTAATTTTAACATGAAAATTACTATGCAACAGACTATTCAAAATAAATACTCAAAATACTCATGAATATATCTTTATTTTATTAAAATACTTTAATTAAAATGTTTTTTTATGAGAAAGACTGTTAAATTTTGTGGAGATATAATACTACATTGATAGTTGGAAGTATCAAATCTAAAGTGCATGTGTGTGGGGGCTATTCTGAAAAAGTCCTCAGAATACCTTATTTGCTACACACCTAATAATCTGAACTTGTCACAAGGATTCTCCCACCAAGAAAAGTCCTCACAAAAAGTTAAGTCATCAGTATATGTTGTCCACTTATCAAAACTTACTTGTCACACAAATAACACAAAAAGATCTACAAGTACAGACAGAATTAATTCAAACCCCAGCTCTATTAGCCATTTGGACGGTTGATAGTGTAACAAATATATTACTAATCCATGAAGGCTGAATTAGAATACTGATCTTGTACGTTGCATGTAAGCCATAAAAATACAAAAGTTCCTTTAGATTACTACTATATGGTAGTCTCAACATGTACCTAGCATTATAATTATATAAAAATATCACCAGAATAGAAACTCTGTTTTACCAACAAAGTCCTGCTTTTTGTAAAACGTTAACAAAATATTTTCAAGGTGAAATTAATCATCAGGTAAGACTTCATCACACTGAAAGTAAACAGAAAAATAATAGGAAAGCTTACCAATATTCTGCAGCCAATGAACACATATGACCACAAACAATAATAACTTAAAGAGGATACTGCAGCTGAGCTGCTCAGTTTCTTCATTTTCATGATTCATGTACTGTCCTGTGGTCATGCACTGGTGAAAGTCCTGTAACACATACAACACAAAATGGCCAATAGAAATCTCAACATCAGGGTTCTACAATAGCTAATGACCCTTGCAGTGAATTATATATACATATATATATTTAGTAAGCCGAAAACAAAGTCTTCATCTGCTTCATGTCAGAATTAGAAATCTTATTGTAATTTTATTTTTGTTGTATTATTTAATGGTTCTTAAAGTCTAGAGTTGTAATATCCTAGAAGCCAAAAAAAATAAAAAATGTGTTTTTTATCGTACTTGATCCATCAGAAAGTCTTCACAAAATTTTACAAACCTTGCTCAAAATTTCTGCATCAAAAGATCGCTGAAATGTAACAAATAAACAAAATTTTATCACTCAGATAGAAAGATGAAAGGACGTAAGAGGGTATGTACTCTTCACAAATACACACTGTTCTTGTAAATTTCCTTTCAAAGGGTTGGGAGTCATGTTCAGTTACAAATACTATCATATTAAATCTCCGTTGGGAGTCATGTTCAGTAATAAATGCCATCATATTAAATCTCTGTTGGGAGTCATGTTCAGTAACAAATGCCATCATATTAAATCTCTGTTGGGAGTCATGTTCAGTAACAAATGCCATCATATTAAATATCCTTTGGAGTCATGTTCAGTAATAAATGCCATCATATTAAATCTCCGTTGGGAGTCATGTTCAGTAACAAATACTATCATAATAAATCTCTCTTGGGAGTCATGTTCAGTAATAAATGCCATCATATTAAATCTCTGTTGGGAGTCATGTTCAGTAACAAATGCCATCATATTAAATATCCGTTGGGAGTCATGTTCAGTAACAAATGCCATCATATTAAATCTCCGTTGGGAGTCATGTTCATTAATAAATACAATCATATTAAATATCTTTCACATTTCAGCTAAGAGAATATTTTAATATATTATGGTATGAAATTTAGTTCTTCTGTTAATAAGTAATTCAATTAAATAATATTAAAAACACAAAACTAAATGACATTAATTACAGAGAAACAAAATTAATCACAACAACGACAAAACATTTGTAAAAACTGCTCATCAATCATTCAGTTCTCATTCACTCATAAGATCTTTCATTAAAATAGTTTTTCTTAATTGTTTGTAATTGTTCAACTGTGAGAAAAGATCTCGATAAATCATTAGCTAACCCATCTATTTCTGTGTGATCCAGTTCCTCCAAGATCTTCTCAAATACACGCTGTAAATTTCCTTGAAAAGGTATTTCTGACTCTAAACTAAATAACAATGATAATTAGGTTTAACATACAGCACCTTGCCAAAAGAATGTATACAACAGAACGTCCGTGATGATGAGAAAACCCATTTGTAAAGAAAAATATATATTTAAAAACGACTGTTATGATAGGAGAAAGCACTATGTAGAGGAGCGAACAACGTTCCGACCTTCTTCTTTGGAGGAATATGTAACATCAGCCAGCTCATTCATCAAAGACTCTTTTAATTTCAAGTCTAATCTTAATCAACTTAATCATAAAGCCTTAATGGCCAGTTTCGATGTTATATCCCTCTTTACAGAAGTTCCAACCACTGAAGCCTGCAAGATAGTCTTATAACTCTATATCCGAGACCCTAACCCAACTATTGACATTCCCAGCAACTAATTAGCAATCCTCATAAAATTCACCACGATGAAGACAAACTTCATGTTCAACAACCACAACTATGTACAAACAAATGGCCTAAGCATGGGCAACCCAGTATCACCAGTTCTAGCCAATATTTTTATGACACAAGTTGAACCACAAGCAATTAACACAGCATTACATCCACAGACGACACGATTGAGGAATTCACATCTACAGAACACACACTTAATTTTTCAATCACGTTAACTCGATACATCCCAACATTTCGTTCATATGTGAACACGAGAAAACTAATCAAATAGCATTTCTTAGCCTCAAAATCACTAGAACCGATACACAATTCAAAAAAGAAATGCACAGAAAAATCACCCATACTGGATTATACACTACTTGGGACTCAGCACATGAAACAAAACAAAAAATCAACATATTAAGAAACCAAATAAACACAGCCTCAAAACTATGTTCACCAGATAAAATTGAAGATGAAACTTCATCAACAAATTTCCTCAAAAACCGTGGAAAACGTTATACACACACCTAGATTAACAATAATAAATCCTAATATACAAAAAAAAAAAAAAACTGTAGGCATGACCTAGTGCGTTAAGGCGTGCGCTTCGTAATCTGAGAGTCGCGGGTTCGCGCCCGAATCACGCCAAACATGCTCGCCCTCCCAGCCGTGAGGCGTTATAATGTGACGGTCAATCCCACTTTTCTTGGTAAAGAGTAGCCCAAGAGTTGGCGATGGGTGGTGATGACTAGCTGCCTTCCCTCTAGTCTTACACTGCTAAATTAGGGACGGCTAGCACAGATGGCCCTCGAGTAGCTTTGTGCGAAATCCCAAAACAAACAAACAAAAAACTACAAAGCCTTACACTGCTGCATACCACATGTTCCCGACACCAGCGAAAAAATATCCAACATTTGGAAAAAATAACAAAACACAATATTCCAATAAACACCAAATTTATTTAAAAACCAGGTACAAAACTGAAGTCCAGACCATGTGAAAACTCCACTGACAAACACAACACCAACATTATTTATAAAATAAAATGCAACATTTGCCACGAATTGTATATTGGAGAAACAAGTATAAAAATGGAAACTAGATTCAAAGAAAAAAAAAACACCTTCATACGTTTTTGAAAACTGCAAATCAAATAAACACAACATGACCATAGAAAACACTCAAATACTAAATAAAGAAACAAACATAAACAAACGTAATATCAAAGAAGCCCTAATTATACAGCAAGTAAAACCAAAATTAAACCAATATAAAGGAACACCTTTATACCTATACTAATTAATAACCTAACAGTAAACTACAACGCCCCCTACAGTCCCGTACTCGTTTATACTCTCGTTCCTAAGACAACGGTCACTTGCAAACTCTTTCTTTTCTTAACCTGAAGATGACCTAGGAATGTCGAAACGTTGTTCTCTGCTTATCAATAAAAGTGTTAATACCCATACCAGCCGTTCTGAGATACATTTTTATTTCATGTGGGTTTCTCGTCATCAAGTATTGAAGAACTCTGAACATAACCACTAACACTTTATAGACATTAAACTATTATGTTACATACACTGATGGCCAAAATATAAAGGCCAATGAACACAAAGAAATAATACACATTTTGCGTTGTTAGACTCAAACACTTATTTGAAAGATGAAAATAAGAAAAGGGAAAATAAAGTATTTTTTTAGCATTTAATAGGGAAAATGTGAACACTATGAAATTAGCCTAAATACTAGCTGGTCAAGACCATACTGAAACGAATCGTTAATCGGTTAACACGTATCGAAAGTTAGTCATTTGTGTTCAAGCATTAGCGTTGTGAACATCTCCCACTGACATCTCCTGTGTACACTGGTAGAAAACATGGCAAAGGCTAAAAAGTTGACAGAGTTTAAATGTGGCAGAATTGTAAAGCTGCGAAACCTAGGTCTTTCTCAACGTGAGATTGGGCATAGTAAAACTGATGGTGCAAATTTCTTAAAAACCCTGAAGGATACGGAACGAGAATATCAAGTGGTCGGCCCAAGAAAATTTCGCCGGCGTTGAGAAGGATGATTCGACGGGTTGTCCGGCAAGACACCAGTCGATCGTCGAACCAGATTAAGGCCCTTACGGACGCAGAATGCAGCTCAAGGACAATAAGAAGGCATCTACGAGAGAAAGGCTTAAAAACCGTAAACGTCTTCAAAAGCCACGCCTCTTTCTACAATATGAAACAGATCGGTTAAATTTTGCTGAGAAGCACCAAACATAGGACGTAGAAAAGTGGAACAAGGTTTTGTTCTCTGATGAGAAAAAATTTAACCTGGATGAACCAGATGGCTTCCAACGTTACTGACGCGATAAGGATATCCCACCGGAGACATTTTCTACACGATACAGTGGAGGAAGCTCCATCATGATCTGGGGTGCATTCTCCTTGCATGGAACAATGGAGCTTCAAGTTATACAGGGGCGTCAAACAGCAGCTGGCTACATTGGCATGTTGGAGAGAGCATTCGTATTTAGTGAAGGCCCTTGCTTGTATGGAAATGACTGGTTCTTTCAGCAGGACAACGCTGCAATCCACAATGCTCGCAGGACAAATGACTTTTTCATGGCGAATAACGTGATTGTTTTGGACCATCCAGTTTCTCCGCCCGAACTGAATGAACCCCATTGAAAGTGTTTGGGTGTGGATGGCAAAGGAAGTATATAGAAATGGACATCAATTCCAAACAGTGCATGATCTTCGTGAAGCCATCTTCACCACTTGGAATAACATTTCAGTCAGCCTTCTGCAAACTCTTATATCGACCAAACCAAAGCGAATGTTTGAAGTTAATCGCAATATGGCCGTGCAACTCACTACTGAGATCCCTTGTTGGGCATTTCCTACCCTGTTTAAATAGGTTACACTTCATAACATACGAATTACAATCTAACAAGAAATTGTCCCCTTCATTAACAGAAGAACTTGTAGGTTAATGGTTCAAATTACTGAACAAGAAATTGTCCCCTTCATTAACAGAAGAACTTGTAGGTTAATGGTTCACATTACTAAACAAGAAATTGTCCCCTTCATTAACAGAAGAACTTGTAGGTTAATGGTTCAAATTACTAAACAAGAAATTGTCCCCTTCATTAACAGAAGAACTTGTAGGTTAATGGTTTAAATTACTGAACAAGAAACTGTCCCCTTCATTAACAGGAGAACTTGTAGGTTAATGGTTTAAATTACTGAACAAGAAACTGTCCCCTTCATTAACAGAAGAACTTGTAGGTTAATGGTTCAAATTACTAAACAAGAAATTGTCCCCTTCATTAACAGAAGAACTTGTAGGTTAATGGTTCAAATTACTGAACAAGAAATTGTCCCCTTCATTAACAGAAGAACTTGTAGGTTAATGGTTCACATTACTAAACAAGAAATTGTCCCCTTCATTAACAGAAGAACTTGTAGGTTAATGGTTCAAATTACTAAACAAGAAATTGTCCCCTTCATTAACAGAAGAACTTGTAGGTTAATGGTTCAAATTACTGAACAAGAAACTGTCCCCTTCATTAACAGGAGAACTTGTAGGTTAATGGTTCAAATTACTGAACAAAATATTGTCCCCTTCATTAACAGAAGAACTTGTAGGATGATGGTTCACATTACTAAACAAAAAATTGTCCCCTTCATTAACAGAAGAACTTGTAGGTTAATGGTTCAAATTACTAAACAAGAAATTCTCCCCTTCATTAACAGAAGAACTTGTAGGTTAATGGTTTAAATTACTGAACAAGAAACTGTCCCCTTCATTAACAGAAGAACTTGTAGGTAAATGGTTCAAATTACTGAACAAGAAACTGTCCCCTTCATTAACAGAAGAACTTGTAGGTTAATGGTTCAAATTACTAAACAAGAAATTGTCCCCTTCATTAACACAAGAACTTGTAGGTTAATGGTTCAAATTACTGAACAAGAAGCTGTCCCCTTCATTAACAGAAGAACTTGTAGGTTAATGGTTCAAATTACTGAACAAGAAACTGTTCCCTTCATTAACAGAAGAACTTGTAGGTTAATGGTTCAAATTACTGAACAAAATATTGTCTTCTTCATTAACAGAAGAACTTGTAGGTTGATGGTTTACATTACTAAACAAGAAATTGTCCCCTTCATTAACAGAAGAACTTGTAGGTTAATGGTTCAAATTACTAAACAAGAAATTGTCCCCTTCATTAACAGAAGAACTTGTAGGTTAATGATTTAAATTACTGAACAAGAAACTGTCCCCTTCAATAACAGAAGAACTTGTAGGTTAATGGTTCAAATTACTGAACAAGAAACTGTCCCCTTCATTAACAGAAGAACTTGTAGGTAAATGGTTCAAATTACTGAACAAGAAACTGTCCTCTTCATTAACATAAGAACTTGTAGGTTAATGGTTCAAATTACTAAACAAGAAATTGTCCCCTTCATTAACACAAGAACTTGTAGGTTAATGGTTCAAATTACTGAACAAGAAATTGTCCCCTTCATTAACAGAAGAACTTGTAGGTTAATGGTTCAAATTACTGAACAAGAAACTGTTCCCTTCATTAACAGAAGAACTTGTAGGTTAATGGTTCAAATTACTGAACAAGAAACTGTCCCCTTCATTAACAGAAGAACTTGTAGGTTAATGGTTCAAATTACTGAACAAGAAACTGTCCCTTTCATTAACAGAAGAACTTGTAGGTTAATGGTTCAAATTACTGAACAAGAAACTGTCCCCTTCATTAACAGAAGAACTTGTAGGTTAATGGTTCAAATTACTGAACAAGAAACTGTCCCCTTCACTAACAGAAGAACTTGTAGGTTAATGGTTCAAATTACTGAACAAGAAACTGTCCCCTTCATTAACAGAAGAACCTGTAGGTTAATGGCTAAATGTTTTGAAAGAGTAATACTCTTGCTTTGTCTGGTTATCTACTTTCTTTCTATCGATCTATCTATCTGCTTGACTTTTTAATTATCTATCCAAATTATCTTTCTACCTATCCGCTTATCTATCTCACTGTATGTTTTTCTAACTATCTGTCTTTCTATTACTATTTACGTCAGCAATGATAAATATAATACATATTTAGTTGTTTTTATTAGAAAATTAAAGAGACAATAAACAGAACTATAAAAATAAAATGTAGTAGGGGAATAAAAGCTATCATTCACCTTCAAATGAAAGTGGTCACATTTTTTATAAGCAAAGAGACACGTGGCCTTAGAAACTGACGAACACAGACACATGGCCTTAGAAACTGACGAACACAGAAATACGTGAGCGCAAAAGACTGGTACACAAACGAGTCCAAAGACATACTCAGTTTTTTCGTCGATATAGATTAAACTTTAAAGTTCATTTTTTACATGAAATTATGTTTTTTTCTGTGAGTTTTATTATTTTAAAAATACTTCTACGGATGGGATGAAGAACCTCATGAAAGAACGAGCCAACAGCCATGTTTTATACGCACGTGAACACCTGATGCAAAAGTGAACATTAGAAAAAGAATTAACATAACGTTACGAGTCTAATAACGAAATTAATAATTGACACGTAAAAATAAACCTTAACCTATCTCGTGGTATAAATGAGAAATATTTCGTGTAATTCAGGATCGAATCACGTGACTAAAACAAATGTTACACAGAAGGAGAGATGTTATCAGGCCAGTAGTTATACAGACACAACCAGCTGTCCTTGTCTGGTTCCTATATACAGACAAAACCAGCTGTCCTTGTCTGGTTCCTATATACAGACACAACCAGCTGCCCTTGCTGTTTCCGATATACAGACACAACCAGCTGTCCTTGTCTGTTTCCTGTATACAGACACAACCAGCTGTCCTTGTCTGTTTCCTATATACAGACACAACCAGCTGTCTTTGTCTGTTTCCTATATACAAACACAACCAGCTGTCCTTGTCTGTTTCCTATATACAGACACAACCAGGTCTCCTCGTCTGTTTCCTATATACAGACACAACCAGCTGTCTTTGTCTGTTTCCTATATACAGACACAACCAGCTGTCCTTGTCTGTTTCCTATATACAGACACAACCAGGTCTCCTCGTCTGTTTCCTATATACAGACACAACCAGCTGTCTTTGTTTGTTTCCTATATACAGACACAACCAGGGATCCTCGTCTGTTTCCTATATACAGAGACAACCAGCTGTCCTCGTCTGTTTCCTATATACAGACACAACCAGCTGTCCTTGATTCTTTCTTCTATTTCTCACCAGTAACATTGTTAACCATGAGTTCTTCGTACCCTGAATCACATCTGTCTTCTAATACACATTTTTTATTCTTCAAATGTTTGAAAGCGTTGTACATATTGGAAACACTTATTTACTTATACCTCACGTGCTAATTATCATGTGGCAACACTATTGTTTATCTTACTAATGAGTATATTTTTTATTGGTCTTTTATATACGATCTAATATATTCCTATGTAATTCATTGTTTGTTTCATAAAGAAAAGTCCCATTGCAGTATTTGTTAAGACCACTGTGAGGACTCGAATCCCAACTGATATATTTTGATAAACCTGTCGCTGTTCTTCATGTTATTTAGAAATATTTCATAAACAATGGACAACACTTATGGTTTATTATCGGAAAATAGAACATACGGGTTTTGAAGGTTTAGAGACATCACTTAGACAGATATATGAATAGAAATATTCAACGCTGCCTACTTGGACATACCTAAACATTAAACGTTATCTGCACGGACAAGCTTCACAAGAGCTGTCTATACAAGATCGGGATCAGACTTTAAAAACGGTTGTAGAATATCAAACAGTCTATGGTTTTCACAAACAGTAACGGAATATTGTTTGATTAAATCAGGGGGGTGTCTTAAGGTAAATAGTAATTATTCAACCATAGCGATGTGTGAGTTCTGTGTCGTACTATTTTTAAATTAATTAAGAAACCTTTACATTTCTTTACTCTAGAGCATTTTAGTCCTTAAACGACAATGAGAAACCTTTGGTAGACAAGATTTGTACAGATGGTAAAACAATATAATACTTAACTTTAGCTCTGACAGAAAGTGTCAAGAGGGAAATATAAGCACAAATACATACTGTGATGATGAAGTCCCACACACGGTACAAATCAGGACCACACAGAGTACCAAGTACACTTACACCTATCAAATCAGGACCACACAGAGTACCAAATACACTTACACCTAACAAATCAGGACCACACAGAGTACCAAGTACACTTACACCTAACAAATCAGGACCACACAGAGTACCAAGTACACTTACACCTATCAAATCAGGACCACACAGAGTACCAAATACACTTACACTTAACAAATCAGGACTACACAGAGTACCAAGTACACTTACACCTAACAAATCAGGACCACACAGAGTACCAAGTACACTTACACCTAACAAATCACACAGAGTACCAAGTACACTTACACCTAACAGGAATCAGGACCACACAGAGTACCAAGTACACTTACACCTAACAGGATCAGGACCACACAGAGGACCACACAGAGTACCAAGTACACTTACACCTAACAAATCAGGACCACACAGAGTGCCAAGTACACTTACACCTAACAAATCAGGACCACACAGAGTACCAAGTACACTTACACCTTAAAAATCAGGACCACACAGAGTACCAAGTACACTTACACCTAACAAATCAGGACCACACAGAGTACAAAGTACACTTACACCTAACAAATCAGGACCACTCAGAGTACCAAGTACACTTACACCTATCAAATCAGGACCACACAGAGTACCAAGTACACTTGCACCTAACAAATCAGGACCACACAGAGTACCAAATACACTTACACCTAACAAATCAGGACCACACAGAGTACCAAGTACACTTACACCTTAGAAATCAGGACCACACAGAGTACCAAGTACACTTACACCTAACAAATCAGGACCACACAGAGTACCAAGTACACTTACACCTAACAAATCAGGACCACACAGAGTACCAAGAACTTACATTTAACAACCAGCCCAAGTAAATCAATTTAGCTTACACTTACAACCAGGAGTTAGGCCCACACACAGAATATAAGCTAACACTTAAAGTATAGAGGTCGGGCTCTCACATCGTCTGCAATATTACAATAAACAGCTGATAAACAAGCACATGTGTAGTATGTAAATATAACTTACAACTGGTGGACATGCGTACACATTGTAGGTGAACATACACTTACCGTGTACTCGTTCTTTGATAAAAGTTACTTTTAGCAACATTACAAACTTGTCAACATTGTCACTTAACTTAAGACAGGTTGTAGTACAAAACTAAAGTACTAAAGTACTTCTTTGTCTCTTTTTAATTGAACTTCAAAGCAGTCACTGAGATATAGTTCTGTCCACCAATACAACCTAAGCATCTCAGTGCTAAAGATAGAACACCAACGAGACTCAGCGGAAAGACTTTCACTGTAAAACAGTCAACGGTACCAACAAGTTCGTGTTTCACTGTTATTAGATCATTGATTATTGTTACAGTCAGTTTTGATGAACGTAGTAACCACTGCACGCCTAAAACGGTTGTTTACGATTGAAAAATAGTGAAGTTGAATTATCTTCTTCTTATGAGTTTAAAACAGGCTGAGTTTAATTGGTTTATTTGCACTTTACTAAATTATCTTACTGTTACAAACCGAATTCCCCTACGAACTAAGAGTTGTTAGTTTGGTTTGTGTTATAAAACATGCGCACCTAGATTTGTTTGTCGGGGTAATCAAGCACAAACTTGCACAATGGGCTATCTGCGCTCTGTCCACCAGGGGTATCGAAACCCAGTTTCAAGCAGTGAGAATCTGCAGACAAACCGTTATGCCACTGGGAGCATGCGCCTGGGATTGGAAGCAGTAATCACGCACACTTATTCTAAGTTGAAACCACATACACACATACATATCCCAAATGGTTATTCTGCTAATGTTTTCTCAAAAACATTCTTCACTCACGTTTTAAAATTTAAATTAAAACAACACATTATATACAGTTCGTTGGTTTCTAGTATTTTAGTTTCTCATTTTATTAGAATATTGGTGGCAAGATAAAGTTTTTCTTTAATATTTTAAAGGTACTGACTTTTTAAATGTTCACCAACTGAAATAAAACGCTCAATATATTTTCGTAGCAATCAACTTCTATATTAAAGAAGGACTTTTAACTTTATAATAATCAAACACACACACAGACATATATACACCATGCGTCATTGTTTGGTATCTATTGGAATACTGAATATTTGTTTATTTGTTTTTCTTTAATACAAAATCATTATTTTTGGCATTTCTTTCTTTAATACGGAACATTTTAATTTTTTTATAATATTGTTCTCATTGTTTAATACCATTCTATATTGTTTTTTGTTTTTTACTTTATTAGTCATTATTGTTGTGTGGTGGGCCTTACAAAAAAACAATAGAAAGTGACAGACATGAGCGTCTTTGGGCACCAAACTTAAAGTTGAACAAAAATTAGTTTAAGAAAATTTAATTTCAATTTGTATGTTTAAATGTACAGTAATAATACAGACGGTTGACCTGAATAAGAGATTATAACACAAATAGTAGTGTAATATTGTAGTGGAGAAACACTAACTGACCTAGGTTCGTTTGAAGAGAAAACACTAAAAACGTCTTCAAGATTAAACTTTCACTTGGACAGAAACAAGGTTTTTTGCGTCTCAAACATAAAATATCTTTTATTCAGCGTCTAAAGCTAATTTTATCATCTTTTTGGCTATCTCAAGTTTCGAAGATTACATTATCCTCTGAAAACCAATGCTACAAAATATGTCGTTCTATTCTTACAAACATTTGTTTTATTGGTCAAGTTTATAACTTTGGAGCATTAAACCACCGTTACCAAAGCGGGGTAAACTCATGTTATTTCATTTGCATTTTCTAAAAATATATTATCGCATAAAACAAGGTTTAAGATGGTGACTTAAAAAGGTCAAAAACGTTGTTCTATGCTTTGTTGTTAAAAGTGTTAATACCCATACCAGCTGTTCTGAGATATATTTTTACTTCAAGTGGGTTTCTCGTCATTACGGAAGATAAGGTTTTCTTCTAGTGTTGAATGTATAATAAGGAATATTAAATAGGTTAATATTACTTAATAATGTAAGGCTATTTCACCAAGAACACAAGGCAAAATTTGAAATATTTTGTTAATTACATATTACGGGATGACACACTTATTGTGTTAAGTTGCACTTCCAAGTTAAATAAATGTTTATGTAAATTATGTCATGTACTTTCCACCAACCAAGACATGCGCACTTTCCATCTGCAAAAAATAATGGAAGAAGAGCGAAACACAATCTATTATAGAGATTTCCTGCCCTTAACTTTTGTAATAAAAATGAATATATTTGAATAGAATAAACAGTTTAAAGAAAGATCTTAAATTTGTGAACATATTTTTCCAGTCGCCTCCTAACAGACTAGTAACTTAGCGCACAGCTTTACGTCAGTAATTAGCAGGAAGTCAGCAACCGTACGGCGCTAAACATTTAGTGGTGAACAAACCACAGATAAAGCAGTTATGCAGCTTTGTGCTTAATAACAAACAAACAACTAAATGTTTAAGCCTGAAGAAGGTGGTCAAACACCTAACGTCCCATCAACTGCGACAACAGTTTCAAAAGTTATTTTAGTTCAGACCTTCATACACTATTTATGCATTAACACTACATAAACAAAATAAACATAATACATTAAAACAGGTATAGTAAATGAATTATGATCAACTGTTTGCGCAAAGTTCCAAGAAAACACTCTAAGCCACTGCTAAAAGAAAGATTGCTAGCCAACATCACCCACTGTCAAAGGAAAAGTGGCTAAGCCAACACCACTTATTGCCAAAGGAAATATACTAGTAATTACTATGGATGTTGAGTTTTATTTTACTTACATCTTGGCAGTGGGTAATTTTATACTCTCAATCTTGGATTTTCCATAACACATAAGCCCAGCCAATCAAAACGAACTTGGTACAAGAAGTAAAGCAACATAACTAATCAAAACCAATTTCACACATGGATTCCAGCAGTTATAACAAACCAAAACTAACTTCACAAAAGTAATACAACAAATATAACTAATGAAAGCACGTAAAGTATAACAAACACAACCAATGAAAACCAGTTTCACACAAGCACTTTAATAGTTTTAAACTGAAGTTTTAAAACAATGGCAAAAAAATGGATACCTACTCCCAATTTGATTATTATGTTGCGAAACTTAACATGATATTATAAAGCATCAATCAGTAATGTATAAACGGCCCGGCGTGGCCAAGCGTGTTAAGCCGAGCGACTCGTAATCTGAGGGTCGCGGGTTCGCATCCCCGTCGCGCCAAACATGCTCGCCCTTTCAGCCATGGGCGCGTTATAATGTTACAGTCAATCCTACTATTCGTTGGTAAAATAGTAGCCCAAGAATTGGCGGTGGGTGGTGATGACTAGCTGCCTTTCTTATAGTCTTACACTGCTAAATTAGGGACGGCTAGCACAGATAGCCCTCGAGTAGCTTTGTGCGAAATTCAAAAGACAAAAACAGTAATGTATAAACAAGTGAAACTCAGTAGCAAGAAATGTCACTATTGATATTTTGTTTCAAGCTCTTGCCATATCTAAGTGATTATAAATTAGTTTTCCTCATATTTCTGCTGGAACTTATAACCTCAACATTTGTCATTTGTGGTTAATATTACACGCTAATGTTTTCAGGTGTAAGAACGTTGTATTTTACATGAACGCGGGTATCTTATTTTGTATTAAAAAAAAGTTTTAAGACTTTAAACTTTTATAGGATTTTAATGATTATTTGTATATTTATTTTAATGGTACTTACTTCACCAAACAGATGTTTTGGTAACAACAATTATTTGATTGGGCTAGTTTCATTTTGAGAAAAACTGCGCAGTTTGGTTGCGCACTAAGACAGATCTACAAAACGGTCAATAATTCGTTACACCACTCCATTAGAGTATGACAACGAAAAAGTCAATGTGGATAAAAACATTACCAGATAAACGTACACTCCACACATATTACCTGCACACATTAAATGAACTTCCACTTGTGTATATCTTAATTACCATCAATCTTTAATTCAATCATTAGGAAAATTTGGACCTATTAAGCACATTTCTTTCTGCGATATGTCAGTACAACTAGGGTAAGATGAAAACCCTTTCTGCGATATGACAGTACAACTAGGGTAAGATGAAAACCATTTCTGCGATATGACAGTACAACTAGGGTAAGATGAAAACCCTTTATGCGATATGACAGTACAACTAGGGTAAGATGAAAACCTATTATTATTATTCTATCATAAATAAATTGTGCTCAAAGAAATATGTTAAATTTCTAGTTTCTTTTGTCAAATGTTTTTAATTAAGAATTTAATTAATTAATGGAACAAGAATTTACCATTATGCTGCATTGTCTTATTTAACGACTTTAAACTGAAGAGTTTTAATCTATCGCTTCACTTCATACTATATTGTCATCTCTAAACGCATAATTAAAACGTTTCGACCTTACTTATTAAATCTTTGGATTTGTAATTTGGAATATGACACCAAAAGCTGTGGTCGTTAATAAGGAATATTTAAAATGTTACTGTCTGGAGTAGAAAAAGTGTAAAGATATAGTAGGGACCTATTCTCACTAGCAAATCCACTCGATCCATCATGTAACTACAACTGTATAGTAAGTAATCCACTCGATCCATCATGTAACTACAACTGTATAGTAAGTAATCCACTCGATCCATTATTTAACTACAACTGTATAGTGAGTAATCCACTCTATCCATCATGTAAATACAACTGTATATTGAGTAATCCACTCCATCCATTATGTAACTACAACTGTATTGTAAGTATGTATTTTCTGGTATATGTTTATCTTCCAACTTTATCAACAAGTAATAACATACTCTTCGAGCGATCAAAGTTACTTTGTTATATAGACAGAGATTAGATACGACATTTATTGTAATAACAATCTGAAACTGATATGTCCCAAAGCGCCATTTTGTATTCCTCAGTTTATAAATACACATACGAAATTAAACATATTTCTGCATTATTAGTTAAAGGAACCCAGTTTTGTTTGTTGTGTTGTTTTATAAATGTATGCTGTGATAAAACTGTCGCTAGTTGTCTATAAATATAATTGAAACGTACACTAAGCTGGTATTTTATTATACACACACACACGAGAACACCTTAAATTTAACTGGTAACTTGACATATATTTTTTGAGTAAAATTAAATAATTACATCCAAATGAAGCTCCTGAGGAATGATTGCGTTAAAAACAGCAAGTCCAAACCTCTAATTAATTATATTATAACCATAATGATATTCAAGACATAAACGAAAACACATTAGCGTGAAACGAAATACGCTGCATGTCTTTCAGAAAAGATCTTGAGGTACAAGCAAAAACGAGGGATTATAAAATGTATCCAAGGTTTGAGGTGGCTGCGAAAGTAGGACCCACGTTGCGGTGAGGATACATCATGTATCAGTTTCTACCTCCAATTCGCTAGTCTCACATAAGAATATTATAAATTAGGAGATCGAGATGTGGGTGCTCAAGTCCACGACGTCCCACATCTATATCACCCTTCACTGTCTGCAGAGAGTTGTGGGAAGGTGACAGCTCTCCCAAGTTAAAATAAGAAAAAGTTAAACATAAAAAGATAAAAAATAAATAAATAAAACATGAAGATAAGTTACTACCATTTGGGGGTAAGTAAGATAAAAGTTACTTCTTGATGTAAGCTTTTCTGTACCCAACATTGTAGAGTAACAAATTAACACGACATCAATAAAGTGACAGTTGCAAAGCGGCTTGTCTGCGGACTTACAATGCTAAAAACTAGGTTTTGATACCCGTGATGGGCAGTGCACAGAGAGCCCATTGTGCAGCTGTGTGCTAAATAAAAAGCAGCAACAAACAACAACAGTAATGTGATAATTAATTACGACTGTCGTGCTTTTATATACGGCTTAAGGTGTACATCGGCATAAAGAAGTGACAAAATCTTAGATGACCTTATTTTTAACTAAACATAATTTTAGAAGAATTTCTCCTACTTTACATTATTTAATAATTTTTTATATTTACTACAGAATAACTTAAAAATTTTATCAAACATTTCTTTATTAAATCCATTAACTATTAAATTTTGTGTCAGAATAGCAACATTATTAATAAAATATTGTAATTTATTACAAATTTTACAATATCTGAATAACTGAAGTTATAATGTTTATAATAAATGGGTTGGTACATTACTATGCAAGGAGGTAAAACAATATCTGAATAACTGAAGTTATAATGTTTATAGTTGATGGGTTGGAACATCACTATGTAAGGAGGGTAAACAATATCTAAATAACTGTGAAGTTATAATATTTATAATAGATGGGTTGGAACATTACTATGTAAGGAGGGTAAACAATATCTGAATAACTGTGAAGTTATAATATTTATAATAGATGGGTATGGAACATTACTATTTAAAGAGGGTAAACAATATCTGAATAACTGTGAAGTTAAATGTTTATAGTTAATGGGTTGGAACATTACTATTGATATTCTAAATCTAAATAATGCATATCTGTATTAGAAATTGAAGTATTTTCAGTTTCTAATTGTTTTGGATAAATAGTGTCAATAACATTATATATTTCAGAATTATTTATGCTAATTAAATCATCAATATTTCTGTAAGTTAAGGTAAAATATCTGGATTTGCATAGTTTTCAGTAAATATATTTTTATAGTAATATAAATGTTAATTTGCTACACAAGATAAATTGTTAGCTTCCTTTGAAATTCCGATAACTTGTTTAAAAATCCGTTTATTGAAAATATAAATTTATTATAAATGTAGAAATTTAATCTTTTATGTTTTTGGAACTACATTTTATTTTTTTATTTCTATAAAAGGATAACAATATTGTTCTATTCATGAATTTAATACAAAGATAAAATATTTTAATGGTATTGTGGTATATAATGTTGTAAAATCAAATGCTTGAACATTGTTTACTTTCTCACACTTTCTCAGACATTCTACAATAGGTTGGTTATTTATTATTGTCCAAAACGTGTTTTTATTTTTAATACTTATATGTTCTATTTTATCAAGTAAAATATTAAGTAATTTATTTAATATTATAGCCAGTTGTTTGATCATTGTTTTTATTGAATTGGAAATAAATCTAAATTTAATTAGGGATTTATGTAATTTTGGAATAGTATATAGAAACTGCAAATATACGTAAGAATTATGTTTAGAATAAAGTTATGGTAAGTTTAACGAAATTATAAGTTACTGTATCTTTGGATGGAGTGACAAATTTAATTTCTTTTATTATAATTAATGCACAGTTTTGTTTACAAATTATAATACGTTACAGTTAGCTTTATCAGTAGGAACTATAAACATATTATAATATGTTACAGTTAGCTTTATCAGTAGGAATTATAAACATATTATAATATGTTACAGTTAGCTTTATCAGTAGGAACTATAAACATATTTTTTACTGTTATTTAATCATATTTTTAGCTGATTAAATGATAAACATGTATGGTAATTTTTTAAATTCATGTGGATAATTTTATTTTTATTTTTAAGTGTATATAATTTTCATCCTAAAAACCACCTAGGTGGATAAACCGTAATATAATTAAGTTTTAAAATATATTCATCAGTATTTTATTCAAAATATTTTAGAATATTATTTTTATAACATTTTGTTGCTATTATGTCTTTAGTTCATTTTTTGTTTATTTCACGCGATATTTTGTCTTTTATAATATCTAAATAACCAGTAATAACATGTTCATGAAAGGTATCAACAAATAAACTATACTCACATTCACAAAGTAAATTGTTAACATCATCTACATTTAGATTAGCTAAAAAACTTTTATAATTATATATTAATGGACCAATTTGAAAACTTCATATTTATAACAAACAGTAGGTCTTAAGTTTTTACAAGGAAAAATATTATTGTTTATAGATTGATGAATAATTTTAGAAATCTGTAAATCATTGAATATTTTATGTCTAAAATTAATTACAAAATATGAAGGTTTTACTTTCTGTTTCTATTTTTCAAAACTAGTAACATTATTAATTTTTAATCAAGTGTTTTTCATGATCATTTCGAAAGTTATTTATTTATTACATTAATTAATACTTTTATTTTGGGAAGATTAAGTTCATAAATGTTTTTAAACAATAACTTACGTACATTAATGTTAGTAGAAAAACTATTGTCTAAATAACTACACAATTCTGAAAAATTAACTTATTTTTTTTTATTATTTCCTTAACCTCTAGTTTTTATTTTTATCAATAAAGTTATCTATAACAAAAAATTAGAAATACAATAATCATTGCTCAAACTCAAAGCAGTAGAACTATTGAAATCTTGGTTTAATCCTTAAGGATATAATGTACTTAGTTTTAAAATGTGAAAGTTTTCTATTTGAAGTCTATTGGTATCTTCATTAACTATTTCTAATATTGTTATCTTAACCAATGTAAAAGGATGAATCCTGAAATGTCTCAATTATATAGAATTCATTAAACTATTTTTAACTTGAGATCTATGTAAATTTACACGTACATGTAATGGGTTTGAAGTTTGACTCACGTATTCCATATTACATTTAGTACGCGGTAATAAATAATTTATATTTCTTTATTTTACAAAATGAATTAGTATAAGTAATAAGATGAAAAGTTATTTAAAGCAGGACATGTGAGACATGAGATTTCCTTGAGTTTAAACTGTTACATTGATATATATATACATACATATGAAAACACCTTGAGTTTAATTGTCTCGTTAATCAGTGACTAATTAGTTCAAAATTAAGTTTTAACAATAATTTTATATAAAATCAACATTACGAACAAAATAAAAACCAATTTTACTGATATTTCGTCCAGTACGGCAGTGGTTGGACACACGTGACTCCGTGAGAACATGTTGCAAATTAAAAAGGGAAAATAATATATAACTTTGGACACACAATTGTAACTGTATTTGTAGGGATTTTTAATAATATCACTAGCACATTCTACGTGTCTAAGACTACAGGATATTTTATATTAATTTGTTTTCTTTCCACGGTGACCAAAACGAAATATCTATAAAAATGTAACATTTCATACCAGCTGTAAGATAAATCAATATGGCGTTGTTGTTGTTTTATTAAAGTCGTTATTTACGAGAGTATGTAGAAATAATAAAATATTTAGTTGTTAAAAACATTTAAGTCTTAATGGTGTTAAAATTTCGTTTCTTAACATTCTGGAAATGTTAATAATATATGGATTTGTAACGCAGAAGTATAAGAAAATTACTTGTTGACTATGTTAACAAAATAACACGTAAACAAATAAGTTTAGAAGTTTCAAC
Organism: Tachypleus tridentatus; assembly: GCF_004210375.1. NCBI lineage: Eukaryota > Metazoa > Arthropoda > Merostomata > Xiphosura > Limulidae > Tachypleus > Tachypleus tridentatus. The sequence continues at coordinate 10,479,960 of NC_134826.1, read as the reverse complement.
TGTTATAATAGCCTGATGCATCACTACAAAACACAAGGTAAACATACGCACACAAAAGTAGTCTTTTCTACGTGAGTATATTTAAATAAACCTTGTTCAAGTTTAAAGTAACTTTATATCTGGATCACTTGACAACAAAAACTGTAAAATATCTTCTTTCATTAAGAGCAAACGTTGTTGTGACCCAGCAAGTAATTTTATGGAAACTATCTTAGAGCTGTAGATCAAATCTAAATCTTATAAATGGCGTAAGAAAATACAAATCAGGGTCTATGTTAAGTCTAAGCTTCTCTTCTGGATTCTAATCAAATGCTTTAGTCTAAGGGCTGTCAGTGTGCTACGTATATTAAACAAGGCTGCGTGCAAATCTTAATAGGAGAAATAAGTTTGGCACAACCACTATCTTCTGAGGTCGATCACACTACTGGCATGATGGACGGTCGGTGAGACTGGTTGACCAGCCGGCAGGCATAATCCGTCAGTGCCTGAAAGATGGACGATAACACATAAAAGTTTAGTTGTTTTCAAGTTAGAATGATTTAAATTCCTTCTTTGAAATAATTTACTTTGTAGATTTAATATACGGGTTTATGAATCTTCTAAATCCCCTGAAATTATTAGTTAATATCCAACAGGTGATGTAATGTAAGCTTTATGACTTTTATTGATTCGTTATATCTTATCGATTTACTTAAAGTTATGGGTGCAAGTATACTGTAGTAATAAAACAATTAAGAACTTAATTAACGACCCCTATCACCCAATAAGTTTATTTGTGTTTATTTGGACACTTTCTTCCCCCTGGTTTTAAATGCAACATCCTCCTCAGCACATGAATTTGTCACTGGTAATACGTTCCTAGCTGTTGATCAAAATGACTGATGTCTTACACTGTGAAGTCGTCTCAAGTGGAACATATTTAAATCTTACGACTATATTGTTGTAATTTACTTGTTATTTACCTCATAAACAAAGGAATAATGCTGTATTGTTTGAACAACGCCCCCTCTATCTTGTCTCAGTCTGTACACACACCGAAGGAGGTCTACAGTTCGAGTCTCTTCAAATTCCCTCATGCACATGTCCAACGCTAATACAATCCCGGTTCTACTGGTACCGGCACTATGAGTGTTAAAAATATCTTTTAATTTCTCCAACCAGTAAACAGTGGTCTTAGTTACCAATAATATTTGTTATTCTATTAATTAGAGTTAAATACTTAAATTTAAGAACTGTGATATTAATTATATGATAGAGTTGTGTCAGTATCTTTTAACCCGAGAGAACAATACTGAAAAAAACCCTAATATAATTTATTTAGTTAGCAATAAATGCCAAGTAATGAAATAAAACATGATACATTTCCGATGAATGTTTGGGTGGTTGATTTTGTCAATCATAAAATGACTACATAATGTGTTGTCTCTGCTTTGACTACTGCTGGTGTCGAAATCCTATTTGTAGCGTTATAAGTCAAGCCACCAAGGGGCATTTCTAATTGCGCTATTTCTGGTCAAACCATTATTAAAATAGATAAAATAATTAATCGCATTATAGTTTGTATAAGAAATATTTTACATGTAATTTAACAGAAGTTCATCTTAGATACGTCATGACGACATATCTTCTGAAACTCATCGTGTTATTATGACTTAGTAAACACTTGATAGAATTTGTAACAGTCATGTTACCTAATAACAAATTTTAAACATCTTGTATTTAAAAATGTTCTCAACTATTGATGTTCCTGATTTTTAAAAGTTAATTAAACACAAACTATCTTCCTATCTTCTTATCATATTATAAATTATATCAAAGTCTCACCGGGATCATTACATTATCACAAAACTATACCATTTCAAACTTCTGAGAATACATTAAAAGTAAAATTTGCAACTACAATTGCTTCATAGACTTAGTTCATTATTCAACAGCTTCGAACGGAAAACGTTTGCATTCGGATACCAAAATAAAGAAACGACTTAACAGCCTTATTCGTAGCTATGAAAATTAAACTGACATTTCTCTACTTGACAAAACAGCAGAAGAAACAAAACAGCAGAAGAAGTTAATTATCAGACCTATTGGTTATCAGGGTTCGAATCCTGCTACAGAAATTCAATGTTCAATCAGCTGTTTGAAATATTTGCTCCTCACCTACAATGGAAAATAACAGGTCCGGTGCTCAGGTTCATATAACGCCGAGCTTCAAGTATAAATTTCAGGAGTTTGTTTACATCATCCGGAACGCCATGAGCTGGCCAAGTTGTGTAATAAAGGTGAGTTATTTCTCGAAATAAGTTTTTCTACATGAATGAGAGGATTAAACACTAACTTGTGAGTAAGTTTTATGGCTTAAAAGTTTAATACATTCTTCACAAAATGTTACTTTTATTTAAGTTTTAGCATTTTTTAAAACTAACTGAATCGGAAATAAAAAGAGTTGAGTTTGATACTTGGAAAACTACAAGAGCTCAGTCATAACACTTATAATACATAATACATGCTATGTCATAACACGTATTTTCCTTTTAAACTTTAAACAGTCAGTTGTGTTACCTATGAATACGTGCAATGGAGTTGTTTTCCGTATACTGTTTATTGCATAATAGCGCCATCTAACGACTACAAGGAACTATAAGAACAATTCTAATAAATCCATTTTGTAATATAACTTACTTAATTTAGCCCTTAAAGAATGCTCACCGTCAAACGTCTATATATCACAAATAATTGTATCGTTGTGTGATAAAATGGTGGACTTGCATCCACGTTGTACAATATGTATCATTATGTAAGAAAATGGTGGACTTACTTCCAAGTTATACAGGCGAAGAGTTGAGATCGTATAGTTTTCTTGAATATCTTTTTTTTGCAAAGAGACCTGGAAGTCACCAAACACACGATGACAGTCAACTATATTTTCCGAGAAATACGGAGCACACCGAGGCTATAGAAAAGCACATAAATGGTATCGTTCTCAGAATAACAAGTTTAATAAACAGGTTATCAAATGTTGAAACCGTTTAACGTTAGCATAACAAAGTTTTAAGAAAATGAAGAAGATCTCTTTTCAGCTGACATTACAACTGAGGTTTTAAGGTTTTTGGTTCGGTTTCTTTTCTGAAACTAAATTATTTTGACCTCTAACAAGCATTCACATTTAGAGTAGAAATGCGACCATCCCGGGTCAGGAATGTTAAACAACCCATTAAATTCAATGGAATATAAATAATAAATATCAAATCATAATTAAAGTAATTATTTCCACAAAAGAGCCACGTGGGAAATCACCTGTTTTAATCAATCGCGTCATCATACAATAGTGTGTGTTTTGTCAATCAGTCAGTAGACACTAATATGATGTTACACCAGGGACGCTTAGCGTTGCATTTTATATTGTTGTGATGTCAGTAAAAAGTGCGCATGATATGAATCACGAGAAGCACAATACATTCTTCAGTTTACAATACGGTATGACATATGAACTCCAACAGCAAGAACTAAAATAATTGTTACTCTACATTTAGTATGATTTACTTTTGAAACAGAACACTTTAGGGGACTCTACGGAAGTTATAATTAAACACTCAGTGTTTATCTAATGAACATGGAAACTGCGGTAACACTCGTTTGGTAAAAACATAATATTGACAAACATGTAGTGTTCATATCTTTCTGGAAGTCTAAAGTTTCATTTAAATCTCACGAGCTGGAGTCCCCCTGGAACAACGGAACGTTTTCAGGTTTACAACGTTAAAATCGGGGGATCGATTCCCCTCCGTGGTCACAGCAGATAACCCGATGTGGCTTTGCTGACAGATTGTTTGTTTGGTTTGATGTTTTATGGTACAAAGCAACTAGGTTATCTGCACCAAACATGTGGTAAAAAGTTAAAGTTAAAGTAAAACTAGTAAAATTCATAAAAGGAAATTAAGGTGAAACAAAGATAAATTTTTGAATTAAAAACATAAATAACATTAAATACAATTTTTACATCTAGTCTGCAGCAGAGAGAGAAAAACTACAGTAATACAAGTTGTAAAGGACTTTCTGTAGCATAATTGTTATTATCATAACTCTCCAGGATGACTAATGGGTAAGTTCAAATATACATCAGTGTTAGTCACCTGAAGTTGGTCTTTCCAGTCCTGGTTCCAAGTTATTTGACGTTACGGCCGTTTTCTAATTTCAAATCAAACTAGATGTACTTTAATCTTAAAAGGGAATCACATTAAAAAGGTCTAATTTATAAATTTAAAACTTAAATAGCATTAAAAAGATTTATGGCCTTTAAAAAACTAAAAACATTACCAAGGTGGACAGTGTCACGATCACCTATAACACTGTCTAACATTACAGATAAACCTTGGGACACAACATGTTTAAAATGGTGCCGTCGTAACTACGGCAAGATAGTAAAATGTGGCTTGTACCTAAGTGTTACACACACAACACACTGGTTCATCAGTTTCAGATAAAAGAAAACGATAAGTTAAAAAACCGTGACCAATGTGTAGTCCAGTTAAAACAACTTCCTTTTTCCGATCCTTATGGTAGCTAGTTGGCCAAACTCCAATAAATGGTTTTATTTCGAAACATTTTTTGTCACGTTGTTCTCTCCAAGTTAACTGCCAGCTGGCACGGAGCCGAGCCTTGAATACAGGACTGTAGGCCATGTATGGAAAAGGCACAGTGGTGATAGTGCCAGAGCAGATTGATTTAGCTGCCATGTCTGCAAGCTCGTTCCCGCAAATACCAACGTGGCCTGGTATCCAGAAAAACTGGATAGAAGTAGATGTTAAAGAGAAATGGGCCAGTCGGTTTTGAATATCAGTGAGAACAAGGTGTGAGCCAACGTGTAGTGATTCCAGGGCCAGTATAGAACTAAGCGAGTCAGTATAAATAGTGCAACTTGAGTACTGTTTAGCTTCTATGTGATCCAGGACAAGAGAAATGGCGTGCAGTTCAGCAGTAAACATCTATCTCCTGTTTGGATTCTGCAGGATTCTGCGCGCAACCACCGAACCACAACAAACCATGGCAGAGCCCACACAGTCACCTGATTTTGAACCATCTGTATAAATAGGAATGGAAGGATGGTTTGAAAGATGTTCATCAAATAGCAGACAGTATTTCCAGTCAGGAGTGTCTACTTTCCTCAGATGACTTAAAGATAGGTGACAACTGGGGACTGTAAGAAGCCATGGTGGGATGGGCTGACCAGTGGATACAGCAATGCTATCCAAGAATAGATCCAATTCATCCAATTGCACCTGGATACGAAAGCCAAAAGGAGCAATGGAAGATCGTCTGTTCTGAAAAAGTATGGCCCATTGAGGAATTAAAACATATCCCCAGGTGGGATGCTTTGGTAAGGAACGAAGTTTCGAAGCATATGGTAAAGGTAGTTGCAGATGGTGAAGGTGCAAAGTAGGTTCATGAGATTCTTCGTATAAGCTCTGAACTGGGGAAGTGCAGAAAGCTCCAGTGCAGAGTCGAAGTCTTTGATAATGAATGGGATCCAGAATCTTTAAGGTCGAGATTCTGACAGAATCATAGATCAGTGATCCATGGCCTAGTTTCATTCTAATAAGAGCACGATATATCTTTAGCATGGAACATCGATCATCTCTCCCAGTGGTGGAAGAGAGGACACGGAGGATGTTCAGTGCTCTTGTATATTTGATCCGTAGCTGCTTGATATGTGGTATAAAGGTCAACTTACAGTCAAAGATAAGCCCCAAGAACTTTGTTTCAGGCACCACACGCAGCACAACTTCACCGATACGGAGTTCAGGATGAGGGTGAATACCCCGTTGGCGGCAAAAGTACATGCAAACAGTTTTAGGGAGAGAGAAGTTAAAGCCGTTTGCTGTGCACTTCAGTAAACGATTAAAGGCAGTCTGTAGCTGCCGCTCAATATACCTCATATTCGACGACTGACATGAGATGAAAAAGTTGTCGACATAGAGCCCGTTTGCAACAGTGAGAGGGAGTTGTTCAGTGATGGCATTAATCTTCATAGTGAAAAGTGTGACACTCAGAACACAGCTCTGAGAGACTCCAAGTTCCTGTAGAAAAGAACGGGAAAGTGTCGAACCCACACGAACTTGGAATCTCCTGTCCATTAAAAAACTTTTAATAAAAATTGGCAAATGGCCACGTAACCCATATATATGGAAGTCTCGCAAAATGCCATACCTCCATGTTGTGTCATAAGCCTTCTCAATGTCAAAGAATATTGATACAAGATGTTGTCGTTTGAGAAAAGCTTCTCTGATTGACGTTTCAAGTCGAATCAGGCGGTCCATGGTGGAGCGCTGTCGTCGGAACCCACACTGGGTGGACAAGAGGAGGTTGTTTGATTCGAGGAACCAAACAAGATGAGCATTAACCATCCTCTCTTACATCTACTTACAGTGACAGCTCGTCAAATTAATTGGACGGTAGCTTTAAGGAATCTTGGGATCCTACCCATGCTTAAAGAAAGGCAGGACAATAGTCTGGTACCATGCATCAGGAAAAACATTCTCCTGTCAGATCCGGTTAAAAACAATCAGTAGAATAGCAAGAGAAACAGGAGATAGATGGCGCAGCATCCCGTAGTGTACATCATTAGGTCCAACTAATGTACTACCAGAGTGATGAAGGGCAGTTTGAGTTCTACCAATGTAAAGGGGCGATAATAGTCATAGAGACAATCAGCTTAAGAGGAAAGAGGTGATTGCTCTGCCTGAATCTTGATGGCTAAGAAGGTGGAGGAAAAAGCAGAAGTGCTAGATAACCGGCAAAAGCTTTCACTTAGAGTATCGGCGATGCTTCGGGTATCAGCTATTTCCTGGCCATCAGAGAGCAAGGTCGAGAGAGGTATAGAATTGTATTGCCCGCTGACCTTTCGAATCTTGTTTTATTTGACTTTGGAACTGGTGGTAAAAGATATGCTGGTTGTGAATTTAATCCAAGATTTCTTCTGGCTTTGACGTCTTACCCACCGAGCATATGCACGGGCCTGCTGGAAATCGATGCAGTTAGAGAGTGTGGGATACCTACAAAAAGTATCCCAGCCCCGTTTTTGAACCTTCCGTGCCATGTGATAGACAGGATTCCACCACGGACAAGGAGATCGTGGGAAACGTGTCAAGGTTTTAGGAATACATTGAGAAGCTGCCTGTATAATACAGTCAGTCTCTGCTGCCACACAGTAGGCTGTTAGCTGTTGATGGCTTACAGACGATAGCAGGATCAAGTTCTGCGAGAGCAGTGAAAGAGAGCCAATTGGCTTAGTCCAACCTCCTCATGGGCACGAGGATCGGGTGGCATCGACTGCAGCCAATCTCTCTCAAACTTATAGGAAAATGATCACTGCTTCGTGGGTTATTGTTAACCCTCCATGAAAAATGGGAGAATAGTGAAGGGGAGCAAACCGAGAGATCAATAGCAGTAAAGGACTGACTAGGTGCATGAAAATAAGTAGAAGAACCAGTATTGAAAAGAGAAAGGTTGTGATCAGAGAGCATACGCTCTACGGAGCAACCCCTCCTATCAATATTAGCACTTCCCAAGAGGGGGGATAGTGTCCAGTAGAGTTCCCCAGGATGAAAAAGGGAGATGGCAACTGTTCAACGAGAGCATCAAGGTCTGATTGATCATATGTCTCTCCAGGTGACAGGTAGAGAGAACAAACAGTGATGGTATGACCAAAGGAAACATCGATGGCTAAGGTCTCCAAGGGTGTGTCAAGTGGCAAAGACAAGGTGGACACATGCTGATCAACCAACAGTTTCACCCGTCCATGCACTTATCCATCACACAGCCTGTCATTTCTGGATAAAGAAAACCACTGAAAGGTGACTGTATCAGAAGATTCCAGAAATGTTTCCTGTAAGAAAAGACACACAGGATGGTAGGAAGCAATCAATGTTTTGATGTCATCCAGATTAGAACGTAAACCTCGACAGTTCCATTGTATCAAGGTGACCATTTTTTCTTCTGTGTAGTCGAATTGGGTGGAGAACCCTTCTGTTTACGACCATGTATTTTTTCTTTACTGTCTTTATTCGAGGGAGGTCTATTGGCCTCCATAGATTCTGCTCTCGGTCGATTAAGCAAGTCTTTACAATTGGAAAAGAATTTCAGTGACTGAGAACGTGAACAAATGATCGTTTTGCATCTTGGGGTGGGAGAAGAAGATGTATCTGAGGAAATGCCTGTACCTGGAACCAAAGGACGTGAATCTTGGGACTTGTTGGAATGTATGTAGGGGACAGAGATGGTGTTGAAGTTCATTCATCAACTGTTTTAACAATGGAGGTAAAAAGACTTTTCATTTGGTTTGAGAACGATTATTTTGAAGGCAAAGAGAGATCCGTCTACTCTCCCACTGTAGTAGTGGAACAAAGTGCAGCAGCATACGTCCGAGATGAAGTGGTGGACAATAACTTTCAAGCCGCAGGATAAGTAATGTTTTGAATCGTCTTTAAACGCTGCACCTCTTTTCCTTCTAAACACTTTTGGTAAGAACGAAAGTAGGACGAGAAAGAGCCATTGCAATTAACGAAATGAGGGTCCGTTTCTCACTCACAGGCATCATGGTCCTTGATACTGCAACGAGCATGCGTCAAAAAACCACAACACGACGTCTTCGAGTGACCGAACCGCTGACACTGGAAACATCTGAGAGGGCTTGAATTTATAGCCGTACTTTGAAATTAAGATAACCTGACTTGATGTTGGGAGGTGGACGTGGTAATGTGAATATTAAAATGAGGACATTGGTCAGATTCATAATTCCATCTTTTTGAGTGGAGATACGCCTCACTGCAGAAACGTTTTGGGTGGAGAAACCAGCGAGGATCTCTGACTTAGAGATGTTCTTCAAATTTTTCTCAACAACAGCTTTTCGTGACGAATTCAAAGTAGCATGGGGTGATATACCTTAATAGGTATATCCCCAATTGCCTTTGAATATAAAAGGAGTTCACTGTGTGTAGATGTGGATGTTTCCACCAATATGTCACCAGAGCGAAGCTTTATGATGACTTTTGAGAGCCAGCAAGTCCCTCTAGTCCCTTCTAAATAAAAAGAGGAGACATTCGCTCTAAAGATTTGTCTGAAAGAGAATTTAATATAAGAAAATGAGGTACAGGTGTTGAAGATTGCTCTTCAAAATCTTCAAGACGGGGTCGTTTACCTATAGACTGTTTTTCACTATTTTATCTAAGTTTTTATTTGGAGGATCCATAATAAAAAAGAATGTTTTGATGCCCTCTGACCCTACTCACCATGGAGCCTTACGAGGGGACGCATTACAATGCTAAACAAGGGCACTGCAGCAAAGCCAGAGTTTTGTGAGCATTATACTAAAGCACCAGCATTAGATACAATGTCCACAACTCCTGTTGAGAACATCCAGCACTAGTACTTGGTTGACCAAGTGGACCAGCCGATTGACCTTAGGGAAACCACACCAAGGCTGCCCGTCTACATGAATTGAAGGCCAAAGTGGTGTGTTAAGGTTCGACTCCTCATCTACCAAGAACCTCTCCTCCCCTTCACAGGTCACCACGCACGGCAAACAAGTAGGAGAATGTTTAGATCCAAGAGGAGGTAAACTGAACGAACAGAACCTTCTTCAGGAGGTCCCCTCAACATGTACAGGAATCCACACCAAGGGCTGCTAAAAGAAACCTCACATACACACACAGACACCCTTATGAGCTGGAAAATCATAACAAAAGTTAGTTGAATGGATGTCATGCTATAGAAATACAGCTTTTCGAAAGCCATTTGCCTTATTCGTTGGTAAAAAAGTAGCCCAAGAACACTAGTTTGTAAGTTTTTAGCTAAGTTGTTTTTATCAAACACTGTCCTCCTGATGTGACAACACGGAAACGACGGCATTATTTAAATATTAAGAATACATTACACACACACACGCAAACTGCCCTGTAGAATACATTACATGTTTCACACACACACACACAAACTGTTCTGTAGAATACATTACATGTTTCACACACACACACAAACTGTTCTGTAGAATACATTACATGTTTCACACACACACAAACTCTTCTGTATAATACATTACATGTTTCACACACAAACACACAAACTGTCCTGTAGAATACATTACATGTTTCACACACAAACACACAAACTGTCCTGTAGAATACATTACATGTTTCACACACACACAAACTGTTCTGTAGAATACATTACATGTCTCACACACACATATAAACTGTTCTGTAGAGTACATTACATGTCTTACACACATATAAACTGTTCTGTAGAGTACATTACATGTTTTACACACATATAAACTGTTCTGTAGAGTACACTACATGTTTCACACACACAAACTGTTCTGTAGAATACATTACACATCTAAACTACAGTGGCCTACCACATCATCTTCTTCCCACTGGGTCAACATCACAATCACTTTACTCTGTTGTTCCCACACCATCCTCCAGAAGTCTCCAACTGTCTCCGGTAGAGGCGCTTGACAGGCGATGTAGAATTTTTCCTGACCCCCATAACCCTGGAGAACATGTGAACAGAAGTGTATTATTTTTTAAGTTAAATATACTAACTACGGTTTTTTCAACGTGTCACGATTATTTCTGGTTCCATAAATACAATAAAATTACCAGTTACTGATGAAACAAAGGTCACGCAAATAGAAATATAACATAAAGATGATATAAATAATACTTAAAGATAATATAACATAAAGTTGTTTGTCGGGCTTTACGGCACAAGGCTATCTCTTTCAAATATTTGGCTTCTATATTTAAAATAGTTTAATGTAAGAATAAACAAATAGAAGTGAAATAAATAAAAAAAGTCTTTGATTTAATTATGAAATTATCAAGATAAATATCTTTTCCCATTCAAATGTATTTCATCACTGAATGCATCTGAGGAACACGTATGGATTAATATCCATTTAATCCTATTATAATATGTTTAATTACATTAATATCCATTTAATCTTATTATAATCTGTTTAATCACATTAATATCCATTTAATTTTATTATAATATGTTTAATTACATTAATATCCATTTAATCTTTTTATAATCTGATTAATCACATTAATATCCATTTATTATTATAATCTGTTTAATCACATTAATATCCATTTAATCCTATTATAATATGTTTAATTACATTAATATCCATTTAATTTTATCATAATCTGTTTATCACATTAATCTCCATTTAATTTTATTATAATCTGTTTAATTACATTAATATCCAGTTAATCTTTTTATAATCTGATTAATCACATTAGTATCCATTTAATCCTATTATAATCTGTTTAATCTGTTAATAATTTAATCTTTTTAATATTAATCCATTTAATCCTTTATTCCTATATATCTGTTTAATCACATTAATATCCATTTAACCTATTATAATCTGTTTAATCACATTAATATCCATTTAATCCTATTATAATATGTTTAATCACATTAATATCCATTTAACCTTATTATAATCTTTTTAATCACATTAATATCCATTTAACCTTATTATAATCTTTTTAATCACATTAATATCCATTTAACCTTATTATAATCTTTTTAATCACATTAATATCCATTTAACCTTATTATAATCTTTTTAATCACATTAATATCCATTTAATCCTAATATGGTATGTATAAGTTCGTTAATCTCTGCTTAATCCTGTTATAATATGGTTAAACAGGTTGTTCTCTGTTCAATCGTATTAAAAACTGTTTAATGTTATTAATACCTATTTAACCATATTAACTCCTATTAAACTCTCTTTGACCTTTTTTTAAAATAAATCATAGAACATTTTAATTAATGTTCCAGGACTTAAGCTGGAATTATTAAATTCTATGACTGTGGTTCTTTGGCCAGCAATATAATATTTATTAACTGGTATTAATTATTGTAAATATTTCTGGACGTGTTTAAATTTTGACAGAAAAATATACATTATTCTCATAAAGACCTGAACAAATTAATGTTGATTCGATAATTCGAAGTTTCTGAAATAAAATCTTTGGTTAAATTCCTCAAAGGCGAATACTTCAAGTTCTAATAAAGTTTCAAAACTCTTGTTAAAGGTTTTCTTGTTTTAATTAATGTGAAAAATTAACTTCAGGTTGCTCTATGAATAGTTAGGACTACAATTAGACTTTAATTTTAAGTGGTGGATATTTCAAATATTTTATTCTCTGAAGAAAATATACAAAACAGAAGTGAAAAAGAACCTTTCTCCATATTGACTACTTATTCATATTGGAGACAAACTTTCTGTCTCCAACATGTTAAATCAAAGTGAATCCAGGAAATCGAGAAATATTTGTCTAGATAAATAAATCAGTTGTTTAAAGGTTGACCTTTGGATTAGAAAATTGAATCTAAGAGAGCGATATTCTACTGGTATATTTTAACTTAATAATTTTTTTCGGAAATACACGTTAAACAAACACATAGTTCTTACTCTCACAAAGTTAGAATTGACGCAATTGGAGTTTGGTTCTCCCCAAAAAGAATACATAATACTTACCCTCACAAAGTTGACTTTGATGTAACTGGTGTTTGGTTCTCCCCAATAGAACACATATTACTTACCCTCACAAAGTTGGCATTGATGTAATTAGAGTTTGGTTCTCCCTTAATTAATGTCAAAGGAACACGTGTCTTCGGTTCTAAATAAAACAAACAAAATTTGAAACTAATCAAAATGGATACATTGAAAGATTTAAAATATCCGAAAAGTTTCATTTCGTGTATGAAAAATAATTTTAGTGACAGTTAAATATGTTTTGTTTTTACATTTCTGGTTATCTTAAGAGTTTAAACGAGTAAAATGCTTGATATATGTTACCGTATTCACATCCAGTTACGGTATGACCAAACAAACACAAGCTAAACACTGTCTTACATTCAGGTATCATAAGATAAACAGTTGTTAAAAGTACAAAAACGTTGTGTCAGTTTCAAATTCTCACAATAACAAGGTACCCAACAAACTGTATATTGTACCATTACTTAGTTATGGTACAAACACTATACTGTACCAGTACCATGTTACGGTGCAAACACTATATTAACTTACCAGGAATTACGTTAGCATAACGGTTTTTCACTTCGGCTCCTGTCGGAACTTGATCCATTCGGGGCATGTTCGTGGGAATAATCTAGAATATTATAAAATTATGTTTTAAGAAGTACCAGTCCGAACCTTGAGGAGTCATCAACACTATAACAAAAGTAAATTATGTCTTAAGAAATTAACAGTCCGAACCTTGAGGAGTCATCAACAATATAACAAAAGTAAATTATGTCTTAAGAAATTACCAGTCCGAACCTTGAGGAGTCATCAACAATATAACAAAAGTAAATTATGTCTTAATAAATTACCAGTCCGAACCCTGAGAGTCATCAACACAAGAATACTATAAAAACACAAAATTATGTCTTAATAAATTACAGTCCGAACCTTGAGGAGTCATCAACAATGTAACAAAAGTAAATTATGTCTTAATAAATTACCAGTCCGAGCCCTGAGAGTCATCAACACAATAATACTATAAAAACACAAAATTATGTGTTAAGAAGTTCCAGTCCGAGCCGTCACTCATCAAAAATATAAAAACACATTACGTATGAACTAAGCTAACCAATGAAACACAAAATGGAAAAGTTAGAAAAATTAAGGTAACAAAATGTTTCAAAATCATAATAAACATGACTTTAATAATTACCCACTGTCAATCACCAATAAGATAAAGAGATACAACTAATGAGTGTAACTTTATTCACCAATAAGATAAAGAGATACAACTAATGAGTGTAACTTTATTCACCAATAAGATAAAGAGATACAACTAATGAGTGTAGCTTTATTCACCAATAAGATAAAGAGATACAACTAATGAGTTTAGCTTTATTCACCAATAAGATAAAGAGATACAACCAATGAGTGTAGCTTTATTCACCAATAAGATAAAGAGATACAACTAATGAGTGTAGCTTTATTCATCAATAAGATAAAGAGATACAACTAACGAGTGTAGCTTTATTCACCAATAAGATAAAGAGATACAACTAATGAGTGTAGCTTTATTCACCAATAAGATAAAGAGATACAACTAATGAGTGTAGCTTTATTCACCAATAAGATAAAGAGATACAACTAATGAGTGTAGCTTTATTACCTGGAATTCTTCTTCTATAGCTTGTCCGTTACACGTGAAATTTATCAGACCAGTATAATCCAGAGGGTGTGAGGGTACATCCTGTTAGAGAAATTAGAAACCAAATACACACCTCAACACTAATTATCTTCCCATAAGAATCTGTTAACAGCTTAATGTGGACCAAAGAGACATTTATATATGTACTTATATACCGTTACATATGAGACCTCACAGAGTTGATAACAAAACATTTGACGGTTGTATCTAGTTCATACTTTTTGTTTCATTTATTCTTTGTCAACAAAATGTATTCTTTTCAATTTTTTATTAATTACCTAAATTTAGTCTACTTTACTTTTATTTTCCCTCTAAAAACCAAATAATATCCTGGTACTGTTATCTGTCATAGGACATGAAGGATGGCAACCCCTAATACAAGTGGCTCTCGTTATCCTGACAAAACTCACCGGATCTTCGTAAGCCTGATTAAGAAACGATCTCATGGAAAACCGAGACTTTTTTCGACGAACATTTGCAGCTGTTGGGAAGTAATCTAAATTGTAGGCTTCTTGGTGAGAGGTTTCACAACCGCTGGCTTTTCTAAGTCGTTGTTTCATGATAACCTAAGGTTGGAGAAGTAAAACCGAAAAAAGGTTTCAGTTAGTTTTTTCCTGTGATATTTATAGCAAACAGTTCCTAACACACCCAGCGTGTTTGATGAGCAGTAAACAGTTCCTAAAACACCCAGCGTGTTTGATGAGTAGTAAACAGTTCCTAACACACCAAGCGTGTTTCGTGAGTAGTAAACAGTTCCTAACACACCCAGCGTGTTTGATGAGTAGTAAACAGTTCCTAACACACCCAGCGTGTTTCGTGAGTAGTAAACAGTTCCTAACACACCCAGCGTGTTTCGTGAGTAGTAAACAGTTCCTAACACACCCAGCGTGTTTCGTGAGTAGTAAACAGTTCCTAACACACCCAGCGTGTTTGATGAGTAGTAAACAGTTCCTAACACACCCAGCGTGTTTCGTGAGTAGTAAACAGTTCCTAACACACCCAGCGTGTTTGATGAGTAGTAAGCAGTTCCTAACACACCCAGCGTGTTTGATGAGTAGTAAGCAGTTCCTAACACACCCAGCGTGTGTGATGAGTAGTAAACAGTTCCTAACACACCCAGCGTGTTTCGTGAGTAGTAAACAGTTCCTTACACACCCAGCGTGTTTCGTGAGTAGTAAACAGTTCCTAACACACCCAGCGTATTTGATGAGTAGTAAGCAGTTCCTAACACACCCAGCGTGTTTCGTGAGTAGTAAACAGTTCCTAACACACCCAGCGTGTTTGATGAGTAGTAAACGTAAACAGTTTCTAACACACCCAGCGTGTTTCATGAGCAGTAAACAGTTCCTTACACACCCAGCGTGTTTCGTAAGTAGTAAACAGTTCCTAACACACCCAGCGTGTTTCATGAGCAGTAAACAGTTCCTAACACACCCAGCGTGTTTGATGAGTAGTAAACAGTTCCTAACACACCCAGCGTGTTTGATGAGTAGTAAACAGTTCCTAACACACCCAGCGTGTTTCATGAGCAGTAAACAGTTCCTTACACACCCAGCGTGTTTTGTGAGTAGTAAACAGTTCCTTACACACCCAGCGTGTTTTGTGAGTAGTAAACAGTTCCTAACACACCCAGCGTGTTTGATGAGTAGTAAACAGTTCCTAACACACCCAGCGTGTTTGATGAGTAGTAAACAGTTCCTAACACACCCAGCGTGTTTCATGAGCAGTAAACAGTTCCTTACACACCCAGCGTGTTTTGTGAGTAGTAAACAGTTCCTAACACACCCAGCGTGTTTGATGAGTAGTAAACAGTTCCTAACACACCCAGCGTGTTTCATGAGCAGTAAACAGTTCCTTACACACCCAGCGTGTTTTGTGAGTAGTAAACAGTTCCTAACACACCCAGCGTGTTTCGTGAGTAGTAAACAGTTCCTAACACACCCAGCGTGTTTCATGAGCAGTAAACAGTTCCTTACACACACGCGCGCGCGTGTTTCGTGAGTAGTAAGGAGTTCCTAACACACTCATGCGCGTTTTATGAGTAATAAACAGTTCCTAACACATACACGCGTGCGTGTTTCGTAAGTAGTAAACAGTTCCTAACACACACACACGCGTGTTTCGTAAGTAGTAAACAGTTCCTAACACACCCAGCGTGTTTCATGAGCAGTAAACAGCTCCTTACACACACACGCGCGCGTGTTTCGTGAGTAGTAAGCAGTTCCTAACACACTCATGCGCGTGTTATGAGTAGTAAACAGTCCCTAACATACCCAGCGCGTGCGTGTTTCGTAAGTAGTAAACAGTTCCTAACACACAGGCGCGCGTGTTTCGTAAGTAGTAAATAGTTCGTAACATACACGCGCGCGTGTTTCGTAAGTAGTAAACAGTTCCTAACACACGCGCTCGCATGTTTCGTGAGTATTAAACAGTTCCTAACACACACATGCACGTGTTTTGTGAGTAGTAAACAGTTCATAACATACACACGCGCGTGTTTCGTGAGTAGTAAACAGTTCCTAACACACCCAGCGTGTTTTGTGAGTAGTAAACAGTTCCTAACACATACGTGTTTCGTGAGTAGTAAACACTTCATAACACATACGTGTTTCGTGAGTAGTAAACACTTCATAACATACACGCGCGCGTGTTTCGTGAGTAGTAAACAGTTCATAACACACACGCGCGCGTGTTTCGTGAGTAGTAAACACTTCATAACACATACGTGTTTCGTGAGTAGTAAACACTTCATAACACATACGTGTTTCGTGAGTAGTAAACACTTCATAACACATACGTGTTTCGTGAGTAGTAAACACTTCATAACACATACGTGTTTCGTGAGTAGTAAACACTTCATAACATACACGCGCGCGTGTTTCGTGAGTAGTAAACAGTTCATAACACACACGCGCGCGTGTTTCGTGAGTAGTAAACACTTCATAACACATACGTGTTTCGTGAGTAGTAAACACTTCATAACACATACGTGTTTCGTGAGTAGTAAACACTTCATAACACATACGTGTTTCGTGAGTAGTAAACACTTCATAACACATACGTGTTTCGTGAGTAGTAAACACTTCATAACACATACGTGTTTCGTGAGTAGTAAACACTTCATAACACATACGTGTTTCGTGAGTAGTAAACACTTCATAACATACACGCGCGTGTTTCGTGAGTAGTAAACAGTTCATAACACACACGCGCGCGTGTTTCGTGAGTAGTAAACACTTCATAACACATACGTGTTTCGTGAGTAGTAAACACTTCATAACACATACGTGTTTCGTGAGTAGTAAACACTTCATAACACATACGTGTTTCGTGAGTAGTAAACACTTCATAACACATACGTGTTTCGTGAGTAGTAAACACTTCATAACACATACGTGTTTCGTGAGTAGTAAACACTTCATAACACATACGTGTTTCGTGAGTAGTAAACAGTTCATAACACATACGTGTTTCGTGAGTAGTAAACACTTCATAACACATACGTGTTTCGTGAGTAGTAAACACTTCATAACACATACGTGTTTCGTGAGTAGTAAACACTTCATAACACATACGTGTTTCGTGAGTAGTAAACACTTCATAACACATACGTGTTTCGTGAGTAGTAAACACTTCATAACACATACGTGTTTCGTTTCTGACTACCAGCACACTTTATTTCTAAACTAAAATCGATAAAGTTTCACAAATTATGTGAATTGTTTCAGTAAGTTTTAATTATCTTTACCTTTAGTATCATTCTTTGTGATGTGGTTAATGTTGTCTTTAATAACAGAAATATTGCTTTCCATTCTCAGTTAAATAGACTTTAAATATTAAATATCATCCAAATATTGAGTAATTAGAACATCAAATGTCTTTCATCTCTTCATGTTGAAATTATCTCATGAAATAATATCATGGGTGAACATAGGCTTAAAATATTAATACTACATGAACCTCGAACTAAAACTAAACTCAGTTTGACACCTTTATGGTAACAAATGTTTCTAACCTTTAACCACCTGAAGTACAAAACTAAACCAGTTTTGCTCATTTATGGTAACAATGTTTGTAAGCTTTAAATACCATGGTGCGTATTTCTATAAAGACCTCAGAGCTTCATTCACAACGCGTTTCATTCACAAGAGGTAAAACTTGAAGTTCTATTACGAAGAAAGTAAAGTTACTGAGGAAATTGCATGTTTGCACATACAAGGTTGTTTGTTTTTAACAAAGTATTGTATTGATTGTAAGTGGTGTAGCTTATAGCTGGACTCACTGGTTTTCTTTTCTTGTGAAGAAGGTACTTTTTACGACTTTGAAGGAAGTTTCTTTATTGTGACTAGTAAAACAATAAATACTTGTTTTTATAATGTATGTGTGTGTCTAAGTAAATGTTTTAGTAAATAAAAACTACAGTGTACAGTTGTCAAGTTAAAATCATGTTCTGTAGCATAATTAAAACATGTCAATAATAATATGTTAGGGTTGAATATAAATGTAAGCTTTGAACAATGTCTACTAAACAAACAAATAATAAATATTTGTGAAAAAAAACACACACCAAAGGTTTGACATTTAATGGCACTAAGAGACATATACCTAGGACATTTTAAAGCCAGTGATGTCTGTACTAAGAAAAGATGTGTTGTTCGCTTTTCCGATGTCTCTCCCCAGTAACACAGCAGAATTTTTTACTGCTGATACTGCTAAAAACCAATTTTGATACTCGTGATAGGCAGAGTACAGATCGCCCTTTGTGAAGCTTTGTGTTTAATAATAAACAACTTCTCAGGTGAACACAAACGTGTACAAAGTGACTAACTAAATAGTCACTTAAAAATGCTGGAACGAAATCAGTGAAATTCTTAACTCAATGACAGTTTCATGTAATTACTAAAAGTTTTGTTATACGATGTGTAATCAATGATTAAATATTTACATATTTAAAAACAATTATCTTAATACACAGTTTTTACAAATGCAGCCAGTAGATGTCCTTACAAACAGTTCCGGCATCACATCAACTCGCGAAGATTTCACTAGTGATTAACATATTGTTCACAACAAAACAACATTGTGAAAGTGTTTATATACTATTATTTTGTTATACCTCTATAGCATCTGTTTTGTCGTGAAGCAACAATTTTTGTATTTAGAACGGTGAAGAAAGGACCACATCTTTAACAGATTGACTCAACAGTTATAATATCTTTCTGTAACACCCTGGTGACTGGATTATGCCATCACAGTATTTTTCTTAAAGTATCGATTCAAAGATTTATGGTTCTAGGTGTATCTCGGGTAAATTAAATTTGTAAACATTTTTTATAAAACTGTTTGTTGCTTGGAATCGAACAATAACAATTATGTGTATTATATGTATGTAAATAGGCTTAGTCACGGTCAAATATATCAAATTAAAACAACGTTATAAAACATGAATTACAACAATGTTGTTCATACAAATGACTCGACATGTCTTGGTAACTTCAGTTTGTTTTCCAAAATACCAGTCTTCCTAAAATTATGTATTCTTACCAGAAGAATCGCGATTAGAAGAGCACAAACACTTGCGACAGACGCCACTACTATAATAATCATGGTTGTCCGAGGAGAATCGTTTCTGCGGTTATCAGTAGAAGGATATACCTGGTCTCTTTCTTCTTTAGTCTTGAATTCAACTTGTACACGATACACCTTTTGAAGAACGTGAGAAAAGTAAGAATATATTAGCAGAAATATACAAATGGAAAACAGACAGAATTAAAATTAACAGAGCGTTAGTTAACCCTAATATTCAACTGATAGATCAGTTGAATTTCTTTGTTCGTTTTTGAATTGCGCACAAAGCTACTCGAGGGCTGTCTGTGCTAGCCGTCTCTAATTTAGCAGTGTAAGACAAGATGGAAGGCAGCTAGACATCACCACCCACCGCCAACTCTTGGGCTACTTTTTTACCAACGAATAGTGGGATTGACCATCACATTATAACGCCCCCACGGCTGAAAGGGCGAGCATGTTTGGCGCGACGGGGATGCGAATCCGCGACTCTAAGATTACGAGTCGCACGCCTTAACACGCTTGGCCATGCCGGGCTACAGATCAGTTGGAATGCAGCATTATACAATCTCTGATTACACTCATTGGAATTTGATCACTTGTCTTATTACGATTCCAAGTGTAGATCGAGAGTTTGAGGCAATGGGGCGTGAACCAGGGGCCTTAAATCAAAATTAATTGGTAGCTGTTCCACTTAATTTATAATTGTTTTTATCAAGCACGATAATAGGCCAGAATAAAATGTTTATTAATGATTAAATATGAATATTCAGTTGTTGTTGTTGTCGTTTAAGGTTTACGATTTTACAATATATCCCGTTTGAATGTGTCAGTTATATTCTCACATAAAACATTTTATAATAAAAAACTCAAATTTGTTTAGGCAACCATAAGATAAAACAATTCGGCTACTAGTTGTTTAATTCTTTTAAAAATAAGAAGAAACTCTGACTTCACCAGTTTCATCTCCTCGCATCTCAAATGATTGGTTTAGTTTTAATTTAACGCAAAGCTACACAAGGTCTATTTGTTTTAACCGTCTCCTAATTTAGCAGTGTAAGACCAGAAGAAAAAAAAAGATAGTCTCCACCAACTCCTTTACTCAAAACTAATGAAATTGACCGTCTCATTACAACGGCTGAAAAGGTGTGTATGTTTAGTGTGACGGGGATTCGAACCCGTGATCCTAGAATTACGCGTGGAGTGCCTTAACCACTTGGCCATCTCAGATGAAGATAAAACTATTGAAATAAAATAAAATTACCAACACTAAAGTTTCTTTATTTTCATTCGTTGGTTTTGGTTTTACGTTTCCGACAGAGTTATTTCTTCAATTTATCTTCTGACTTCGTAAGACATTTAACCTGTTCGATGCCGTAGACGAGATATTTCGTCCAAGCCGATCGGTAACACAGTGCCACGGACGAATTATTTCTTTCTTAATAATACCTAACTTCAATACTAGATGTCAGCATCATACATGCATTTGATCTACTTACATATTGTTTCACTTTCGATTCAAAATGGCGTTATAAAAAAGTTACAAAATGAAGAAGCATTAGAGTTGTATTTTGAACTTAGTTCGGAGCTGCCGTAGCAGCTGAAATACTTGGCAGTCAACAGGTTAATTCCAAAATTTTATTATTTTTTTATATCGCCAGATATTTATTTCTACTGTTTTATTTGTGAAGGTAAAGTTGTTAAATATAATCCATAATACGTCGAAGATGACTTGGGATATTAACATCAGTTAATAACTTAATAGCTTTTGAGAGGATAATAGTCAAGGATAAAGACAGAATAAAGACAAAGATACTAAACTAATGAAACTATTAACGTATCAGAAAATATTTACAAAAACTGTTGTTTAAGAGTTCAGTCATGTTAGCTTAGTGATAATTAAAATAAAAATAATTAACAAAACTGCAAAAAAAAGAAAAGAAAGAAGACAAAAGCTAGAAACAAGGTAACCATGGTTACAACCGTAAGTAATCACGTGATATACGTTTTATTTCAGATATGTTTACAAACCACTGTTTATCAACTTACTATGTGTTTATGGCCTAATTGATTAACCTACTCAGACTGTGAATCTGATAATCTAGGTTCAAAGCTGTCAGCAACAAATTAAACTTCGCATTTGGACTATGAGTTGTCAGTGAATGTCAGTGACTGTTTAGCTTTTCTCTAATTCCAAACAAACAATCAAAGTACCTTCATTGTAGTTAGAAAAATGTTTATTAGTAAATAAGACAAGTTAACAAAAATGACTGCAACTTCTACAAACAAACAAACCAGAAATTTAAAAATATATAATATTATACTTGCTTTTCTATTACCAATGATGCTCTCGGTATCACCAGCTTCTAGTTGCATGAGGGCGCCACATGTCTCAGTCAAGTTGAAATCATAATTTCCCTTTTCGTCCATTAAAAATAAATTTACGTCTATAAACTTGTCTCCAGAGTTCTTCAAAACCGACAACTTTTCTTCTTTCTTCAACTCAGAACTACAATGTTCACCACTTGTCATAAATACAATCTGTTTCACCTGCACCAACTCTCCTCTTTTAGATATTGACTCAGCAATTTCTTTGCGAAGAAATTCCTTTTCGGCACAGAAATCCGGCCATTCCATCCCTAGCGTTAAGATAATGTAGACAAATATGGAAGGAATAAAGTCCTGTGGACTCATCTTCGTTGGTCCAGCTGGTTTTAGAGTTGTTTCTTTACTCTCATTCGTTGACACGATTGAAACGTTTCGTGGTTGTACAGGAAGATGTTCATTTTTGAAAACACTGCTCACGTTTTTTAGAGTTCCTACATAAGGATATAAAATAAGATTATCACCACGTGAATCCTGAAACTGAAACGATTATTTCACACCACATGTAACTGGAGACCTTGATACTGATAATGGTTACTGTTACCTGAGAGTGGTTATCACAAAACAGGAAAATACAACATCTAGAAGATGAACGCCACTGTAACCCTACACCAACACAGATAATTTCGACGTTTAGTTTGACTGTAACACTACACCAACACAGATAAGTTCGACGTTTAGTTTGACTGTAACACTACACCAACACAGATAAATTCAACGTTTAGTTTGACCCTAACACTACGCCAACATAGATAAATTCGAGGTTTAGTTTGACTGTAACACTACACCAACACAGATAAATTCAACGTTTAGTTTGACTATAACACTACACCATATCAGCTAACACATGGAAGTTCAACTTGTAGTTGAACTGTGACACTAGACCATCTGCACCAACAAGAGTGTCTTAGCTGATTCCTCGTGCTAAACAAATGATTCTTATTCACGCTTTCCCGCCATCCCCCTGAAATACGATGAAATAAATGTCGCGCGAGCCATAAGTATATTATATTATTAGTCTATTATATACAACTGTCTCATACTTGACACGTGAGTAACTAAAAATTCATAGAATAAGGATAGAGTCATGGTTAACTGTTTGAAACTAGTTTAGCAGTTTCCTCCATATTAGAATTTATAATTATTGTTTCTTACCATTAGCCAAATCCGTAAATATAGGTTAGTTTGGAGTTCTTTATAATGTTTCTTTATATTTACAGCTTCTACATGTTTTGTTGTTACACTATAGCCTGTTAAATTAAAGAACGAAGATAAAAATATATTTTAGGAAAATATTTTTAAAAAGACATATATGTGGTTAAGATTTCACTTAAAGTTATGTAATTTAAAATCATTATATCTTCGTTTTCTTACCTTTTGTTTCTTTGGAATCATTTAGGTCTGTTGATGGTGACTTTATTGAGTTGTCTTCTTTATTTATCTTATTTGGAAATTCCTCAGCATGATTCTTATCATAAGAAGTTCCTTTAAGAGTGACAGAGTTTAGTTTAACAACTGGTTCGTAAACCAAGCTTGGTTCGATGTCGTAAAATACTGCGGAAATTGGTTCTGTAAAATGAAATGGATGAAAAGTTTTTGCTGGTGAAAGATGCACATGAAGAGTTTGTTTTGATAGAAATGATGGGTGATTTATCTCTTTGTTGTTTAGTAGTGAACCAGTAAACAACACGGCAGTGGGCAGGCTCGCAGTTTCTGTAAATATTTTTGATTTCAATTCTTCTATTCTTGAAAGTTGTGGAAGGGAAGTTGTAAAGTCTTCAAAAGAAGTAATTAATCCATCCAAACAAACAGAACTTGTAAAGTCTTTAAAGGGGATAGTTGGCCTATTTAGAGGAATTGAAGTTGTAGAGTCTTTGAAGATAACTGATCCATCCAGAAAAATGGAAGCTGTAGAGTCTTTGAAGATAACTGATCCATCCAGAGGAATGGAAGCTGTAGAGTCTTTGAAGATAACTGATCCATCTAGAGGAATGGAAGCTGTAGAGTCTTTGAAGATAACTGATCCATCCAGAGGAATGGAAGCTGTAGAGTCTTTAAAGATAACTGATCCATCCAGAGGAATGGAAGCTGTAGAGTCTTTGAAGATAACTGATCCATCCAGAGGAATGGAAACTGTAGAGTCTTTAAAGATAACTGATGCACCAAGAGAATGCTTCTTCTGAATGTTATACTGAGTGTTCTCAGAAGATGAAGCATTACGTGTAATCCTCTCTAGCTCTAACGAAGTATCGGAAACACTTTTATGTTCAGTAAATGTTTCCATCGCCGGTGTTTTTTGAGCGTCTTTTGTCAAATATTTTTGTTTTGTTTCAATAATAGTTAGCGACTTAAAAGATGGTCCTTTAAGGAAGTTCACTTTATCTGTACTGAACGAGCTTGAGATCTCATGAGAAGTTTTAAGAACAATTTCCTTAAAAACAGCACTCTGCTCCTTATCACTGGATGAAACATATAAAACTGGAGTTGGACGAATATAGACTGAACTTTCGAAAAGTTTAGTTTCTATCTCAAATGTATCACTACGTTCCAACATTTCTGTATCACTAAATGGAATATTATAAACGGTAGTCGGACGAATATGTATCGAGTTTTTAAAACGTTCAATATCTATTTTGTGTTTCACAGATACTTGTGAACTAGGCCTGTGGACTAATTCAACGTTCCAGGATTGTCCATTACTGGTGGGACTCAAATCTAAAGCAAGTGGTGGTGAATAGTCAGAGGAAGAATACCAATATCTCTCAGACGGTATGAACCGTGTGACGTCATTGCTTTGTTCGTTCCTGGTGCTAAATACGGTGCTATAAAACGATGGTTGTAGTGTTGAACTAGCTTCTGGTAAGACACCAGGTTTATCATAATGTGTCGATTCAATATTACGTTTCGGAACCATAATCTCTTCTTTATGTGCGATAACAGCGAGGATCAGAACTGTTGGTTTTAGAATGGAATATTTCTAAATGTATGAATGTTAATGACACTATACGTTTATAAAAATAGTTTCAATATTACTTATTCGAAACAGCAGAGATAATTTCTTACAAGACATACAAGACATTTACTGTAACAATGATTTAGCTATGAAAGAAGTTAACGTACGGTTACAGTATTTAAATATAAAATATATCAGCCTACTCTGACAAATCATTTAGACGTACAATAGGTTCACCTACTGTAACAATGAACAATTGTTTAATAATCGTTTAGACATAAAAAACTTTAGTCTACGTTAACTATGTTTTCAATAAACTGAAATTCAAAGTTCTACTAAAGGTCCAAACCGCGTCTCTCTTATCATATCATATTTGTTGGGATTTTTTTATAACAACTAAGCCCCGTTTAAAATATTTTATTCAGTTTCCTTATGATATACTCAAAGCTAACACACGCTCCAATCATAATATCAGACTTGTTGTGTTGTTAATATACACAGGATTTACATAGGCCTCTCTAATGGTATCATATTTGTTTTTTTAATAATGTACATTGTGTTAATCCATTTGCGATACCATGAGTTGTTTTTCATAATATACGTAGGGTTAAGACTCGCCTTGTTTATGATATCCTATTTGTTTTTCTTATGATACAAATGTTATCTATTTAACGTATAAAAAGTATCGTAATGACATAACAAATCGAGTTTTATGTTTTTAACAGCAATGTTTTCAAAACAAAGGCTTGAGATTAACATACGATTAAATTACATAGTCGATATATTGCTGTCTCCAAGCGAAATAATGTTCATTCGCTCTTTTAATTTCAAAATAATTTATATAATTTCTTTAACGTGCAACTCGAGGTCAAAAGCAAAATAAATGTATTAATTTTCTTTGCAAATATTTTTATTACTCATAAACAAGGGAAACGTGGAAGAAACGAACGCAAACAAGAGGTAACCGTAAATAATGTTGGTTTTCCAGTAACATTCGTTAGGTAATGTTTTGCTTTTCTTATCTCTTCTATAATTAAAACAGGAGTTAAACAACTTTTTTACTGTTATTAAAAGTCATTAGACTCGAAATAAGCTAATAAAATATGTGATATTATAGTGATAAATATTTAAAACATAATACTTTAACTACAATGGTAACCCTAGTGTAGAAACGTATTTTTGTGTGTGTGCGTGATGTTGAACTTCGTGAAAAGCTAACCTAGGACTCGCAGTGCCAGCCGTCCCTAATTTTGAAATGATAGACTAGAGGGAAGACAGTCAACACCGCGAACTCTTGCTCTGCTATTTACCAGCAAATAAGGGGATTGACCAAACAAGCAGGTTCGAGCTCGAAACTTGGGTCCTAACTACCAGTTCCTGCTAGGCCTTGAAGTCAAAAGAGGTTTTTCTTCGCCCAGCAAAAGGAGATTACCAATTTTGTTGTTGTTGTTTTTTACTTATGTGTACGAGGGATGTTGTACAGCAAGTGTAAATATGAGGAAGTTAAATTATGAAAGTTTCTGTGGTTTGTTGAAAGCAAAAGTAAGCGAACTTTGATTCAGCACAAAGTAAAGCGACTCCAAACATAAAACAACAGTACTGCATAGCTTAAACTTTAAGTAGCACACGACACGACGAACTATAGTATGACACTGTAAGCCTTGTCAGAAGAAAGTTAACTCTTCATCGTGTAATGTAACACATTAAACATTAAACTGTAGTTTTACATTCTCGAAGGAATATATCAGTTTGAAGTTTCACATATTGAAAAAAAAACAAGAGAAATTGGTAAATAGAACTTGTTAGTTATGGTAGAAATCAAACAACTTACAATATCAAAACACGCCCAACAATAAATTATTTCTCATCATTGAATAAACAACACAAGGTACTTATGACGCTGAACATAAAATACATTACACTGCACAACAGTTTTTGCTTCTTGAATACTGAAGGGTGATCCTTATAGATTTTTGGCTGCTGATCACGAAAATCACATCCAAATTTGCCCATCACGTACCGTTTCATCGAAATCTTCAGTTTCATCAGGACATTGCTACAATGGAAAAACGATATCAGGGCAACTAGAATCCGTCAATGCTTGCTGACTACTGTTGGACATTGCAACGTGATGCACCGGACATTGAATACAAACGAAAATCAGGAGCAAAACACTTTTAATTATGTTGAATTTAATAGCGTATTAGAAACATAAACGCAATTAAATACATTATTGCCGGTAAACAGTTAACTGTATATTTCTCAGTGTTCCTACGTGATGAAGCAAAACCAAAACTATATTTGTGCATACCAACCAGGTACCTGTCACAATCAGCAAAAACTTTTCAGGAAGAAAAAGTTTTCAAAAAAATTGTTGTGCAGTGTTATTGGTTTCAATTTCGCGCAAAGCTGTACGAGGGCTATCTGCGCTAGCCTTTATTTAGCAGTGTAAGAATAGAGGGAAGGCAGCTTGTCATCTCTACCCACCGCCAACTTTTGAGCTACTCTTTTACCAAGGAATAGTGGGATTAAACATCACATTATAGTGCCCCCACGGCTGAAATGGCGAGTATGTTTGGTGTGACAGTGATTCGAACCCGCGACGCTTGGATTACAAGTTGAGTGCCTTAACCACCTGTCCATGCCGGACCAGACAAGTTAAAGTAATGAAACTTGTGGTTTCAAACAATCTGCGAATTAAAACAATAAACGTTATCATTAACACACAACATAAAAAGTTAAAAATAAAGCTTGTGGCTTAACGAACGAACAAGTTAAATGAAATATAACTTATGATTTCAAACAATCGACGCGTTAAAACAATATACCTTGCGGCTCAAGGATTGAAAAGTTACAACAATAAATCTTATGGATTCAAACAATCGACAAGTTAAAATAATCAAGATTAAGGCTCAAATATTGTACAAATTAAAACCATAAAACAATTAAAATATTGAGAATCATTAGAACATAAAACTTCCACAACCTCAATTTAAGGATTTTACTTAAATATATCATTACATACCTGATACGCAAGCGCAGACCTGTAGCGAATACCTTGCCCACAACGTGTCAAAACAGCGAAAAATGGTGGCATCTGGTGGCATGTTTTGTTTATTTTCTCAGTCTCTTACAACACAAGTCTCGTCCATGATCTGAACGGTTGTATATTCGTTTCTCGATTGTGTCGCCTAGATGCGATCGGTTTGCGTACTATCATTCCATCTACCGACTATTGGAGAAAAAAATTAATTCAAGTTCAATTGGAGCGAGATTACAACATATATACGTCATTTTTCAGTTATCAACTTGTCTCTACCTTTATCAGTGTTCGTGTACTCCAAGACAATACTCGAACAGGACAAAAAGACAATATCTCAGAACAAGGTCTATATTTCCCAATATCAAGGCTGTGTTAAATCACATTACGTCTTTAGCAGAACAATAACGAAAAGAAAAAACAACAAACAATGGCGTACGTTTAAAAATTAATTAATAAATCACAAGTTGCTAAACTAATTAAGTTGTAGTCTCACTCTAGTGATAAGTGAAGTTTTTGTTTTGTTTTTTTCTTTCTTGACAGAGATATATAAAAACTACGTATTTCTACACAGGAGAATCTGATATTAAACTGATTGACATTCAATGATTTGATCATTAAGATATTTCAGGAGTTCTTCAAGTTTAAACTCATCGGTTTTGTCTATATTGTTTGTTTCAGACATTCCTTCAAAGCTGCACACCAGCTCAAACTAATAAACTAGAGGAAAGGCAGTTAGTCAATAGCGCCTACTCTCGACTTATGTGCTACTCTAGTCAATTAGTGGGGATATCATTGTTCATCCTATAACGAATCCACAGCCAAGAAATAGGGGGGTCGTGTTTATGTGGCAAGGGACGTAAACCACGGTCTCTCAGACTTATAGTACCCCATGTTAAACATCAGGTCGTGCTTGGCTCTACAAATAATTTTAAAACGAATAGTTTTTGTTTAACAATATCACACTACAGGTGAATCTAGTTCAACAATATCACACTACAAGTTAATCTGGTTCAACAATAACACACTACAGGTGAATCTAGTTCAACAAAATCACACTACAGGTGAATCTAGTTTAACAATATCACTGCGGGTGAATCTAGTTCAACAATATCACACTACAGGTGAATCTAGTTTAATAATATCACACTGCAGATGAATCTAGTTCAACAATATCACACTGCAGGTGAATATAGTTCAACAATATCACACTACAGGTGAATCTAGTTTAACAATATCACACTGCAGGTGAATCTAGTTTAACAATATCACACTACAAGAGAATCTAGTTTAACAATATCACACTACAAGAGAATCTAGTTTAACAATATCACACTACAGGTGAATCTAGTTTAACAATATCACATTGCAGGTGAATCTAGTTCAACAATATCACACTACAGGTGAATCTAGTTCAACAATATCACACTACAGGTGAATCTAGTTCAACAATATCACACTACAGGTGAATCTAGTTCAACAATATCACACTACAGGTAAATCTAGTTTACTAATATCACACTACAAGTGAATCTAGTTTAACAATATCACACTACAGGTGAATCTAGTTTAACAATATCACATTGCAGGTGAATCTAGTTCAACAATATCACACTACAGGTGAATCTAGTTTAACAATATCACACTGCAGGTGAATCTAGTTTAACAATATCACACTACATGTGAATCTAGTTCAACAATATCACACTACAGGTGAATCTAGTTCAACAATATCACACTACATGTGAATCTGGTTTAACAATATCACATGCAGGTGAATCTAGTTTGACAATATCACACTACAGGTTAATCTGGTTCAACAATATCACACTACAGGTGAATCTGGTTCAACAATATCACTCTATAGGTGAATCTAGTTTAACAATATCACACTACAGGTGAATCTAGTTTAACAATATCACAACAGGTGAATCTAGTTTAACAATATCACACTACAGGTGAATCTATTTTAACAATATCACACTACAGGTGAATCTAGTTCAACAATATCACACTACAGGTGAATCTAGTTTAACAATATCACACTACAGGTGAATCTAGTTCAACAATATCACACTACAGGTTAATCTAGTTTAACAATATCACACTACAGGTGAATCTATTTTAACAATATCACACTACAGGTGAATCTAGTTCAACAATATCACACTACAGGTGAATCTAGTTCAAGAATATCACACTGCAGG
This sequence comes from Tachypleus tridentatus, assembly GCF_004210375.1. Taxonomy (NCBI): domain Eukaryota; kingdom Metazoa; phylum Arthropoda; class Merostomata; order Xiphosura; family Limulidae; genus Tachypleus; species Tachypleus tridentatus. Next base: position 10,449,557 of record NC_134826.1, on the reverse strand, counting down.
TGAATCTATTTCAACAGTATCACACTACAGGTGAATCTAGTTTAAAAAATCACACTACAGGTGAATCTAGTTCAACAATATCACACTGCAGGTGAATCTAGTTCAACAATATCACACTACAGGTGAATCTAGTTTAACAATATAACACTACAGGTGAATCTAGTTTAACAATATCACACTAGAGGTGAAGCTAGTTTAACAATATCACACTGCATGTGAATCTTGTTTAACAATATCACACTACAGGTGAATCTAGTTCAACAATATCACATTACAGGTGAATATAGTTCAACAATATCACACTGCAGGTGAATCTATTTCAACAATATCACACTGCAGGTGAATCTATTTCAACAATATCACACTGCAGGTGAATCTATTTCAACAGTATCACACTACAGGTGAATCTAGTTTAACAAATCACACTACAGGTGAATCTAGTTCAACAATATCACACTACAGGTGAATCTAGTTCAACAATGTCACACTACAGGTGAATCTAGTTCAACAATATCACACTACAGGTGAATCTAGTTCAACAATATCACACTGCAGGTGAATCTAGTTCAACAATATCACACTGCAGGTGAATCTAGTTCAACAATGTCACACTACAGGTGAATCTAGTTCAACAGTATCACACTGCAGGTGAATCTAGTTTAACAATATCACACTAGAGGTGAAGCTAGTTTAACAATATCACACTGCATGTGAATCTTGTTTAACAATATCACACTACAGGTGAATCTAGTTCAACAATATCACATTACAGGTGAATATAGTTCAACAATATCACACTGCAGGTGAATCTAGTTCAACAATATCACACTGCAGGTGAATCTAGTTCAACAATATCACACTACAGGTGAATCTAGTTTAACAATATAACACTACAGGTGAATCTAGTTTAACAATATCACACTAGAGGTGAAGCTAGTTTAACAATATCACACTGCATGTGAATCTTGTTTAACAATATCACACTACAGGTGAATCTATTTTAACAATATCACACTACAGGTGAATCTAGTTCAACAATATCACACTACAGGTGAATCTAGTTTAACAATATCACACTACAGGTGAATCTAGTTCAACAATATCACACTACAGGTTAATCTAGTTTAACAATATCACACTACAGGTGAATCTATTTTAACAATATCACACTACAGGTGAATCTAGTTCAACAATATCACACTACAGGTGAATCTAGTTCAAGAATATCACACTGCAGGTGAATCTATTTCAACAGTATCACACTACAGGTGAATCTAGTTTAAAAAATCACACTACAGGTGAATCTAGTTCAACAATATCACACTGCAGGTGAATCTAGTTCAACAATATCACACTACAGGTGAATCTAGTTTAACAATATAACACTACAGGTGAATCTAGTTTAACAATATCACACTAGAGGTGAAGCTAGTTTAACAATATCACACTGCATGTGAATCTTGTTTAACAATATCACACTACAGGTGAATCTAGTTCAACAATATCACATTACAGGTGAATATAGTTCAACAATATCACACTGCAGGTGAATCTAGTTCAACAATATCACACTGCAGGTGAATCTATTTCAACAATATCACACTGCAGGTGAATCTATTTCAACAGTATCACACTACAGGTGAATCTAGTTTAACAAATCACACTACAGGTGAATCTAGTTCAACAATATCACACTACAGGTGAATCTAGTTCAACAATGTCACACTACAGGTGAATCTAGTTCAACAATATCACACTACAGGTGAATCTAGTTCAACAATATCACACTGCAGGTGAATCTAGTTCAACAATATCACACTGCAGGTGAATCTAGTTCAACAATGTCACACTACAGGTGAATCTAGTTCAACAGTATCACACTGCAGGTGAATCTTGTTCAACAATATCACACTACAGGTGAATCTAGTTTAACAAATCACACTACAGGTGAATCTAGAAAAAAAGCAATGGATCTAAACCCCCTTCCATCCCGACTGCTTGAATTCAGATAACTTAACGCCTCGACTTCATTACAGACGACATCTGGGTACGAGATTAAAACGGTATAAAGTGAGTATTTGATTCGATGATTATAAATTACTCAGAGTAAAGATGATAGTCTACACGCCACTGATAATTATTAGAAATCATCGTATGATAAAATTCATACGTCAACATTTATTCAATCATCACTACAGATTTTCGAGTTTTCTTTCTGTTGGCTATATTCTTAACGGGGTGCTTCAAGCTAAGTTTCAGAAAGTAATTTTTTTTTATTCTCTAAGCTTTATTTGCAATTTTTTAGCTATACTATTTTGCCTCCATAAATGTTGAAAACCCGCGAACTTTCAGGGACAAGTTGACATTTTGAAATATTTGACCATTTTATGACTTATCATGACCCGTAGCTACCAACACCCAAACTAGAACGTGATCTTTAACCTAGCGCCCAGTCAAATAAATGGATAAATGAGCACATTAACAAATTACATAACAATGTAATTTAAATATTATTAACGTTAGAACAGACGATAATTGTTTGTTTGCTTCACGAGCCTGTTTGATCTCGTGGACGAGTTGTTTAGTATGTTTGTTTTATAATCCAGACTTTCAGTGATTTCCTAACCTTTCTGTAAAAGTTTATTATATAATATTATGTAACAAAATGTTTATTTCTTCTTGTTCCTGGTAGAAAGTGTTATTTTCCAATGTCTTCTGCCTAAAGTCAATGTAAAACACCTACTTTTCTCTTCAAACTTTGCTTTTGCGACTTGAGTAATGAAATTTTGAAACTTGCCCATTCTACAGAACATTCCAGGTAAATTCAGTGCTGTGTAGCTGATAGAGAATTTTCTAGAATGTTGTAGAGATTACGAAAATTTTCTGGAACTTTCCATTGTAATATATATACAGGGACTTACCACTTCAGTTTAGTTCTAGCTGAGTGAACACACAGATTTATCTGATTTTATCAGAGATGGCATCAAGAAGTTGCAAGCATTCTACAGACACATTCTGCTATGTATGTGGCCAATGTATCAAGAAAAGAGCAAAAACATACTCTGTGACAGCTAAAATGTGTGAAGCCTACAAGGCATATTTCGGTATGCCTTTTGGGAATCAAGACAAACTCTGGGCACCTCATTTTACATCCGAGCACTGTGAAAAAACTCTAAGGTTTGGTTTTGTTTTGAATTTCGCACAAAGCTACTCAAGGGCTATCTGTGCTAGCCGTCCCTAATTTAGCAGTGTAAGACTAGAGGGAAGGCAGCTAGTCATCACCACCCACCACCAACTCTTAGGCTACTCTTTTACCAACGAATAGTGGGATTGACTGTCACATTATAACACCCCCACGGCTGGGAGGGCAAGCATGTTTGGCGCGATGGGGATGCGAACTCGCGACCCTCAGATTACGAGTCGCACGCCGTAACACGCTATGGCCATGCCGGGCCATAGAGGGTAAGACGGACAATTTTTACTTGCTTGAATGGTAAGATTTTATATTATACAAATTTAAATTTCCAATAGTATAGAAAAAATATTACACAAGTATTTTACATGAACCTCTTACACATTAGTTGTGGATGAAATAAATTTATTCTTCATAGTAATAATTTTATTTTGCTCTTTTGCAGGTTGGTACAGAGAGGAAAAGAGAGCCATGACGTTTGCTATTCGAAGAATTTGGCTTGAACCCACTGACCACTCAAGCAATTGCTACTTCTGTATGATGGACTTTTCCAAATGTCGAGCTGGCAAGAATGCATCTGTCGCATGTATCCGGACCTTCCGTCATCCATCGCTCCAGTGCCACACTGCCCTGAACTCCCTGTACCTACTCCGCAAGAAAGAAAGCAGCCATCCTCAGAAGAGAGCAGCAAATCATAAGAGGAGGTAGACGTTGAAGATCTAGATTACAATTTCAGAGGTGCAGCTGGTGAGAGAATCCCATACTACCCCAACCAAAGAGACTTCAATGACTTGATCAGAGATCTTGGTCTAACAGAGCCGAATTCCGAGCTTTTGACATCTAGACTTAAGGAGTGGGATTTGTTAGATGAAAGTGTGCAAGTAGCAAGGCAGGGGAAGCGTCACCGACATTTTTCAAGCTTTTTCATTCGTCAAGATATACTGAACTTTGAACGCCGCTACCAAGGAGCGTATAACGAAAACATGATTGGATACTATATTTGGGGGCTGAAACATGAAAGTGATTTGCATTAGGGTCGTAACTCCCGAAAAACTACTCACTTCTAAACATTTTTGTGTAACATTTATATAAATACATGTAAGTATTGATTCATATGTTGTTTTATTCAGACCTTATGTAAATGAAAATGTACAAATTTGCCCGTTTTTACGTATAAAATAGGATAATATCTAAATTTCATTATCCAGGTCACAAAAGTAAAGTTTGAAGGAAATAATGGCCATTTTCTGTACTTTTACAACATAAGCAATTAAGAAATAACACATACTATTCAGGTACAAAATTTGTGTTACATGGTGTTATCTGAGCCAGGTTTTCGTAACCTTGCTGTAAAAGTTTAAAACTTTTTGAGTACCTTGCAGTTTAGAATAGAATTATTCTTTACTTCAGACAATTCAAATGTAGAAAAATAAAAACTCAAAATATACACTTGTTTGATTCCTTACTATTTGCCAATGATATAAAAACATCATGTTTTACAACACTGAAATATTCTCCAGCCATACCGTAGTCTTTAAAGACAAACAGAAACAACTAAATTAAACATTATAAACAGAATCATGAGTTTCTTTAGTTACGTCACATTAGACCTAAACCAAACACCCAACTAAAAATATTTTTATATTTTTACCTCATAGCGTAATAGACTTTTTTTCGTGACTTCGGAAGATTTCAATTTTATGATTTAAAGAAAACCTTAAAAGCACTGATAGATTTCATCCTTGTCTTGCAATGTTTTCGACTTTTGTAGAAAGCAACATAAAATACACATTAAAAAATTATCACCTTAAAATCCACAAATATCCTTTTTCTGTCCTAATATGTTATCGTGTTCTTATTGTTTCTGGCAAATCCCAGTTACCTGCTATTATAACGTAAGTGGTTAAGCTTCAGTGGACCTTGATCTTTGTGCTGCGTTTAGCAAAATATAATCATCTAGTCTGTGGAGGGCAATCCACTTTTGAACGTATTTTCATCCAAATCACATTAAAACGTTTTCGAATTATACTGTTCACACACACAATGAAGTAAAAGTGATACCTCCCGCTGTCGAATAGGGGTAATAATTACATCACAACCATGAAATTATAATTATCACATCCCAGACAATTTTAATTAAACACGTGTCTTCCCTTATTAGTCAATTAAGAAGTGAAGTCTTGAGAAAATGCCTTGAAACTGTGAATATTTTCTTTCTGAACCTATCGAAACACAGAGATTATTGTTGATTACAAGAACTTTTTCCTTTTTATTTCTAACACAGGGAGGCTTAAACCTCCTAGAATAATTTTGATAGCTAACTGTAATATTAATAAATAGCATTGTCCTAATAAATCCTGGCTCGAGGGGGGAGTATCATGATTTATATAATGGAGTTAGATCTACCTGATGGTAAACAAAGAGTGTTTTTAGTTGCTACTAATAGACGAGAATGAGTAAGTGTATACGATTTTCAAGAGCTCACAACAAGAAACGATAATTGTCCATTCAAAACTATAACAAAGTGTGAAAACCGAAATTATCTTTTTCCTCACTTACTGTTTACAAGAGGATTAGATATACATATCTTACATATTACAAACTTATATATATCTAGAAATTTTATTTAAACATGTAAAATAATTGTTTTACCTCAAAGTTGAGACTCACTTTCTTGCGTCTCCATAGAATCACATCACGAACTAATACACGCACATCCAAATACCAAAACTATAATATGGTGAAATAAGAAAGATATTTTGTTTATCTGTTTCTTCAAGCTTACTTTTAAAATGTAAACTTTGTACCAATCTTACGGAGTTAATTATTTTAATGCAAACTGAGCGCCCTGTACGCCCACTATCAAAACTGTATATGTATATGCAATTGCAACATTCTTCTCAATACCTGTCACTCCTTAACGCCAGGGCGCGAGGCTACACGCGGTACCATGGCAACGGCAACCCAAAACACTGAAACTCATAGCCAATGTCAATAAAGTAGATGGTTTGTAACCATAGACGACACTTCGAAGACCGGGCTTTGTTATACTATCCTGTTAAAAAACAGGCTTAGATCGGTAACTCGCTCTCTTTCCTGGCATGTGATTTAACACGCTAACAGTGTAATGATTTAGTATATTGTTTGTTTGTATTTCTTCCTAAGCCTAAAAAACGAAACTTGCCAAGTTTATTCCAACTTTTCATTTTTCTTCGGCAGCTTTCTCTCTCAATAACTTAAAATCTATACCAAAATTCTACTGTTTTATATCTACAATTATCCACCCAAACAATACACCATTTTCCATTGTCATCAATTCTGAAAGATACGCCATATCTCATCACTACTGTCCTTCAAAATTTCAACCACCTTCCATCAGCATTATCTAATCGGGAAAAAAAACAACAGCACCTTCTTCTACTGACCTTATCCACCCAAAAATTACGTCACCTTCTATAAATATTAACCATCGAAAAATATTACCATTTTTCCGTCAATATTATTTACCTTAAAATTCCACCATCTTCTATCAGTAACCACCCTTAAGAGTTAACACCTTCTATCATCATTATCCATGCAAATCATATACCATCTTCCTTCCGTCCCATATATCCCAAAATTTCACAAACATCTACCGTTATTAAGGCCTGGCATGGCCAATCGCGTAAGGCGTGCGACTCGTAATCTGAGAGTCGCGGGTTCGCGCCCGCGTCGCGCCAAACATGCTCGCCCTCCCAGCCGTGGGGACGTTATAATGTGACGGTCAATCCAACTATTCGTTGGTAAAAGAGTAGCCCAAGAGTTGGCGGTGGGTGGTGATGACTAGCTGCCTTCCCTCTAGTCTTACACTACTAAATTAGGGACGGCTCGGTGCAGCGGGCTAACAACCTACTCACTTAAATACCTGTTGAAGAATCCGCAAGCGTTTGCGGCCCAATGTTCCTTGATGGAATCTCACGGTGATAACTAACTACCGTTATTAACCACCCAGCCCCCAGGTGGCACAACGTTATATAAGTAACAACCCGTGGTGGACAGAATACAGATAGCCCGTTGTGTGGTTTTGTGCTTAATTAAAAAAAAACAAAAAAAACCCTAAAAACTGACACTTTTTATGGCGATCACCCACCCAAAAATCAACTTTTTCCATTATCATCATCTATAGAAGAAAATATAATATTACATCTACACCTCATCATCCTCAAAAAGTAATAATAATTATTAACTGTTCAAAAAAAGATAAATCGTGTACAATATTGATTTTATGTAAATATAAAAACCAGAAGGAAACAATCAACTAATAAATCTTGGGTTTTTAGAGTTAAAACTTGTAAGACCTTCAAATGATGAATTAATTGTAAAATTACTTTTTAAAAACTTACAGCATAATTTCAAAGATGAAGTAGTTGGTTTACCTTACATATATAAATCAAAAATAACTTACTGTTGATACAAATGAAATTCTTTTCTCGGTCTGGGGTATACCTAGCTTTCTTATTTTGCAGTTCATGCGATCCTAATCCATCTTTGATTTAATTTTTCAACTACAAGCCAGAATAATCAATATGACATTTTGTCGACATCAATTAAGGCAAAAAAAGTTGTCTCCCAGGTCATGATTTTATTCTTATTTTTAAGTGCATGTGAAATATTTTTAACGTTTCGACTTCTGGCTTCTGATTTTTCACAGTCTACAAATATGAACTTGTCGTGCTTTTCAAAGTTTACTTTCTGTTGTTTTAAAAAAAATTTGCCGAAAACTCAAGACTAATTTTCAATTAACTAGAGAAATAATTTGTTTAGTTCTTCTTGGGAAGTCGTGTAGAACAGTGTTGAACGTTACGGTTAGTGGCTTCAAATAAAAGGTGACGGGAAGTTTAACAGTGCGAGAGTATGCATTTGTAAATATTCTCTCGATTGTTGGCCTAATTTCAGCGAGAGTATGCTTTTGTAAATATTCTCTCGACTGTTGGCCTAATTTCAGCGAGAGTATGCATATGTAAATATTCTCTCGACTATTGGCCTAATTTCATATACTCATGTTTACACTCACATCTAGCTGATTGTTTTAAATTTTTTATGGATCGGACGTGGCCTAGTAGCGAAGGTGCAAGTCTATGAATCACAAGATACAAGGTTTAAATCGTGATACCGCTGAACAAAGAACTTTCAGATGTAAATGCGTTATAAAATTGACAGTCAATCACTTTCTTTGGTTAAAAAAAAGCCCTGAATTGTTACTAATAATAGCTTTATCTGAAACCTAGCGGCTTCTGACGTGGTCATTATAATTTGTGTATATGTATATAAGGCGCTATCCAGGTTGGAAGTTCTAATTCGAAATAAGTTGTCCTTCTCATTATTTTTCATTATTGTTATTAAATAATAAAGTTGATATTAAAAATATCATTGTTTTCCGTGAACTTTTTTTTCTAAAAGTTTTATATTGTTTCGGGTATGATATTTATTGAACGATGATAATAAATAACCTTCTCCCTAACGTAACAGTAGCATGTCTGGATGCTTATAACGTTAACATTTAGGTTTCCATATCTGCTATTGGAAGAACACAAGTAACCCATGGTGTTATAGTTCACAACAAACAAACAATATTAAGATTACTTCTGTCTTGCTGATTTTTTATTTTTGGTTTGTTTCTAGCTATATTTCTGGATTGAATAACATTCTATTGTCTTAATAAAAAATTAATGAGGTCATTGTCCTTTTGGTTCATCCAAGACAGTAATCCATCTAACAAAGTTGATCAGGTGCAACATATTTGTGTCAGAACATACTTGACCACTAGTCAGTTAAATAGGCTTAAACAAATTAACTCTTCATCTTAAGTCTATTTGACGACATATAATTGGTTTAGTGTAATATTATTTTATTTTATATGATACCCTTATAGGAAGATAAAGCTGAACTATTTATTTATTATAACCTTAAGTTTCAATAAGTCACGAGTGAAAACAAGACAGCTGATTATATAAGAGCTCCGTCGTGACAGTGATATGGTTTATCTGAATAATCAAGGTTTATTCTCCAAAATTCAAAAAAAAAAAAAATTGATACCTGACTCATATAACTTTAGTGCGGAAATTATGAATAAAATCTAAAATTGGAAGACTTGACTTAAATAGCACATATTGTAATTTCTTCTGCTATTTTTGTTCTTTTAAAACAATGCTCCCGAGGTGTTTATATCAATAAATATACAACAGAGAAGCCAATAATAATAATAATGTCATGATTTGGATACGTAGCTAGTTTTAATATTTGATGACTTAAATCAAGTAATAAATAAATAAATAAAACAAGGATCAACAACATAACTTATTAGTGAATACCACGTTCTTCTAGTGCTATATTTAAAATATTGTAGCCGCTTTGATAAATGTTTATATGGTTGTTTAAAGCATGGAGTTTTTATTTAAGCTATTGATGACTGTTACCTTGATTTTATTGAGCTCGAATCGTTATGTCTAAACATTTTTATTTGGACATCGAATTTAAATTTGTATCAAACAAGGTTGGTAGTGCTCTGAAAAGTGCAGTTCAATGTAATGTGTAAACTAAATGAATAAGGAAATTTACAAGTAAAGAAAATTATATTTGTTTGTTTGTTGGAATTTCGCACAAAGCTACTCGAGGGCTGTCTGTGCTAGCCGTCTCTAATTTAGCAGTGTAAGACTAGAGGGAAGGCAGCTAGTCATCACCACCCACCGCCAACCCTTCGGCTACTTTTTTACCAACGAATAGTGGGATTGACCGTAACATTATACACCCCCACGGATGGGAGGACGAGCGCGACGCGGGCTCGAACCCGCGACCCTCGGATTACGAGTCGCACGCCTTACGCGCTTGGCCATGCCAGGCCCTATATTTGTTTGCATAATTTAAAAAGTATAGTATTTTTAGTACTCCCTCTTATGGAGAATGGTTGAACTACAAAATGATCTCAAAATGGAATCTGTGCTGAAAAGTATTCAAAGTTGAAAATTTAGTAAATATCTATGAACTATTTATTGTCACTGCGTTATTAAAAATGAAGTGATAATATAATGAAGAAAGCTTCCGAGTTATTTGCAGAAGTACAGGATAATAATTCGGAAGTTTCTAGACGTTTATACAAGTGAGTTTTTAAACTTATTAAAACTTAAACAGTTAAAGTAAGAAGTTGCTTTGCGGAAGTGATAGTGGTATTGCCAATAAAATTTTGATGTGCATACTATAGTGTAATTTTCATTTGGTGTCAGAATACATATATCCTTAAATTTCAAGTTAATTTCTTAAGATAGGCATAGTATATTAAATTTGAAATATAAAACTTTCTAGCAAATTAACTTATTTATGTTTTGAACTCGGTTATCTAATTTCGACCTTTTCCACCTGGTGTTATCTGTAGCAACTAGAATAAAAATTAGAATACAATTTTGCTTGGTGTTTATTTTAAAATCATAGTGTCTTTTATAATTATAAGTATAACGTGAGAAGACTTTTGAACTTTATAATCGAAAGTTTTAACTTTTGAACATGGATGACGTATACTGTAAACTATCATCATATATTTGGGCCATGGTTGTATTTCGTTATACCAATGACATTGAATTAATACAACTGAATATACTATGGCATTATTTGATCAATCAGAGCTAGTGCAGTTTAATTACATACTTTCACAATAATTATTTCAAATAAGGAAACTGAATTTGTTTTATTAAGTAAATTTTCAGTTTTTGATCTACAAGTTTCCTTTCTGACAAGAAAACATAATGCAGACAAGGGACCATTGCAGACCCATCCTTTATTTTTTAATAAATAATTAGTTCCTTACATAAATTTTAAAGTGCTAGTCTTCACTATGCCATTGGTAATGCATTCCATAAGCCAGTCAATTTAGAAACATAAAACCGAGAACCATTCTTTATACCAAGAAACATCCTAGTAAACCTTCTCTGAACCCTTTCCAACAAGTCAATATCCCTTCTGAAATGTACAGACTGGTGTTTTAAGGTTTGGTGCAATCAACACTGGTGTAAGAGAAATTTTAAATTACTGTAGATAGTTTTCACATGTAATTATTATTTAAATACCAATAATCACAAGAATATTTTTTTTCTTTCAAAGATCTGAAATGTTTTGATATTTTAAACCAAAAGAGAAATTTCATTTAGGCCTGCACATAATTTTAGTGGTAGAAAAGACAATAGCAGCTCTTTCATGAATAATCCATTTTGTGTTATGAATTACTTATTGTATGTTATTGTTAAAAGTATAAATTAACTTCATCATTTTATTTTTAACTCTGCAATTATCACTTGTTTTATACCATTCACCACTGAAGGGGCTGATATTATTCAGTACTTCATTTTTGAAATTTCAAGAAATCAGTAGGATATTTTGTCAATCAGAAGTACCTCATATACATCAGGAGTTATTTTTAGATTTCAGGACTGTAATTCCAGAAAATATTCTACAAGTCATTAATGTTATTGTTGCAAAGACAGAAAGAAATTTATTATACAAATCATATTGAGTGGAAAATGTTAATGCTCTACATAAGACAAAGGTTTAACAGATGATCTTGTGTGTGTACGTGTGTTATTCCTACACTTGAAAGCTAACATCTTTATGTTCACTGCTCAACAAAAATCATATGTTACACTCTTAAATATCTTGAATAAATACCAAATAATGTTTGTTTTCATGAGCTCAGATAAAACCAACACTTTATGGCAGTAGTAAATTACTCATACATGTACTTAGTTATTAAATTGTTTATTATGCAAGCAGTTAAACAAAGAAATTGTTAATAAAATAAAATAAAACATGGTCACATTGATACAACTAACAACAGTTTCGTAGTTGCTGTCTTATTTCAAAGTCAAATCCAAAGTAATGTTTAAATACTATGTCATATATAGCTTCAGTGAGAAGTACTGAAGTGTTCAGTCAACTGCACATCATAAACAGATACATGTCATATTCAGCTTCAGTGAGAGGTACTGAGGTGTTCAGTCAGCTGCACATCATAAACAGATACATGTCATATATAGCTTCAATGAGAGGTACTCAAGTGTTCAGTCAGCTGCACATCATAAACAGATGCATGTCATATATAGCTTCAGTGAGAAGTACTGAAGTGTTCAGTCAGCTGCACATCATAAACAGATACATGTCATATTCAGCTTCAGTGAGAGGTACTGAAGTGTTTAGTAAGCTGCATGTCATAAAGAGATACTTTATTTTTAGTCATGTTGAGATATATTCATGACTTACCCATGAACTTTTAATTAGGATATTTAGTGTTTCAAGGAGAGTCATGAAACACACACACACACACACACAACTCAAATTGAGTACAGTAAAATGTGCCTTAAAATGTAGGGTATTTTACTGCAGTAAATATTCTTATTGCCTGTGATCACATTCACTGTATAGAACTGAAGAGAAAATTTTTCAAGCTGTACAGGAAATCCTAGCAGTAATTAGTGGAATTATGAGCAATACTGTTTGTATTTTACAGGTTTTCTACATTGAAACCCTTGAACCAACAAAGTTGTGAATCTATAAGCAATTTTGTGCACAAATAATTGTTTAAAAACCTGATGAGGATGTTTTCCAGCATTAAGTAATTTAAGATGAGACTAGAACTCATTAATAAAATAGTTTTCATTTGTGGATCAATAATTTCTTCTGCTTACAGTTATCCGCTGTAATTGCAGCAGGGTATGAGTTGTTAATTTAAATGAATAGAATGTGTGTTGGTTAAATTCACTACTCAAAAGTTCACAAAGACACAGGAGAGTTTCCTGTGATGTTAAACCACATTGAAACAGAATGACATCTATTGTTTGGTGTTTACTGTTGAATTTGTTTTCACTGTGTTTTCTTCATGAAACATTTTACACTGTGTATATTGAATGCAGTTTGTGGGGTGCTATTTGTGTTAAAAACAATTTGTATTTTAACAAAATTATCTTAAGTTTTAGTTTAAATGTTTAATTAATCGTAATATGTACACATATAATAATTTGCCCTGAAATTTAAACATATTAATTGAAAGCAGGTCATATGAGAACGACAAGATATTTTGTTTTAATACATATAAATTGTTTACCCTAATAAATTCTTACAACTTAGAGTCAGACAGATGTTACAGCACTTTTATTGGTTACAATATTTCAAATGTATGTATTAAACTAATGATTTGTGTTATTTTCTCAAACTGTTAAAAATGTTTAAGAACTCAGGATATAAATAGTATAAAATTGGCTTCCTTGTGTTATAGGCTTGACTAATAATAAACAGTTATGTGACTTTTTATAAAAATATAATATTTTAATGATTAGTTATGAAAGGTTAATACTAATGAAAATATCGTGTACTTTTTAATACTTAAACCAATAGAAATGTACAGCACTTTAAAACCTACAAGAAATATGATTTATATTTTCCTTTGTAGTAATAAATTTTGAAGAAAAATAGTTTAGAAATGTTGGAACGTTTTATTGCCTGTGAAAAACTATAAATATAAACATAAAACTATGATCAGTAATCTTAAAACTGATAAGTTAGTCATCTCATCTCTCTATAGCATGCTGTTCATAATATTACATTTCACTAGGACCAAATCTAGGTTTCAGTGCTTCCAAAATGATAATAAGAAATATGGTTGATACTTAATGTATGAGGGATGAAAGAAAAAACTTGTGTGTGTGTTTGTTTGGTAGGGAAAGTGAACATGAAAATGTTTTCTTTATTTGTTCATTATTTTGTTTCTTTTCATTTTACATGTAAAATAAATATTTTACACTTAAATGTAATTATTGAAGTTTTAAAAGATCTGATCATTATTAGTAGAAATTTGACATTCAAAAGACAGATGTCCACACAGTGCTTAACAAATAGCAGTTGATGTAAAAAGTTTACTGTATTTTTACACTTAAATGTAATAATTGAAGTTTTAAAAGATCTGATCATTATTAGTAGAAATTTGACATTCAAAAGACATGTCCACACAGTGCTTAACGCAGTTGATGTAAAAAGTTTACTGTATTTTTACACTTAAATGTAATTATTGAAGTTTTAAAAGATCTGATCATTATTAGTAGAAATTTGACATTCAAAAGACAGATGTCCACACAGTGCTTAACAAATAGCAGTTGATGTAAAAAGTTTACTGTATTTTTTACACTTAAATGTAATTATTGAAGTTTTAAAAGATCTGATCATTATTAGTAGAAATTTGACATTCAAAAGACAGATGTCCACACAGTGCTTAACAAATAGCAGTTGATGTAAAAAGTTTACTATATTTTTACACTTAAATGTAATTATTGAAGTTTTAAAAGATCTGATCATTATTAGTAGAAATTTGACATTCAAAAGATAGATGTCCATACAGTGCTTAACAAATAGCAGTTGATGTAAAAAGTTTACTCTTTAATATACACACATTCTCCATTAATAAATAAACCCAAGTATTGTATAGTGTTTTATCCACTATAATGTAAAAATAATAGCTGATCGGCAGTACATAAACACTTGTGTTAATTTCACTCATTGTGCGGCAACTTTTGATTTTACTCAACTTTTTCTGAAAGATTAGTTATAAATGAAGTCATTAGGTGCTTCCTAACTTGGCTAGGTATGACAACCTTTTATAAGAACAATCAATTTGTCAGTCATGGCTTCAGCTGGTTAACTCTACCTTCATGGTTCTCTTTGTGTGTTACATCATCAGGTTAACCTGTCAATTTATATTTTAAATGAAACATCAACCCCAGTTTTAAAGGGTATTTAGTACTACCAGATTTTAATACAAAACCAATCCCTGTTTTAGGCTATATATTGATACCAAGTGTTAGCAATATACATGTTTTTATTAATTTGTTAACTTCACATACTAACATATAAAAGGCTTAGAAAATCTTTGCAGTTTTCATAAGGTATTTCCAAATGTTGTGTGCAGTAAAATATTTTGGTGCATGTATTTACTCCCATATATAATAAACCTGCTTGTGTTTCTCAAAATTACAATTAGCTATTTTAGCTCGTGATTAAATGCCAACATTAACACTGTAAAACAAAACTTTAATAGAAAACCATTATTAGTAAAGTTTTGTTCTTTTTGCTGTTAAGCATTTCTTATTCAACAAATGTTGAATTATTACTTAGTTTAATTAAAAGAGACATATTTTAGTATAATTCAAAATCAATTTAGTTCTTTCAAATTGAGTATCAAAACCTCTGGTGTCGTGCTTGGTTTTTGAATGGTTCAGATGTAGACAGAAAAGTGAAATTTATAGTCTAAACATAATTTGTAAGTCAAGAGGTTTTGTTTTCATAGTTCTAAAGGTAACCTTGGGAAGTTCATTTGATTCATCAATATATTTAATTACTTAACAAAACAGATTGATGTCATGAATATAACCAACTAATCTAAATTCTTTGTTCTTTTTATGAGACATTATTATTAGTTCTATTATATTTTTGACACTATGTTCGTTATTCAGTGTTTTAGGGCTATTTGACTATAATGGTACTTGAATCTCAGTGCTTTTCCACTTCCAAGTATAATTAATTATAACCAATCTTTGCCAACTTAGAAAAGATGCTCACATCACAGTACTCTAAATTTGTATTTCATTTCAATATTGTTTTCGATTATTCCAATGGTCCAAGTTACAAACATTTTGACATTATAATTTCTCATTATTTTAGACTAATTTGAGTTTGTTCATCTTAATGATTGAAAACAATCATATTTGTGTTTTTGATTATTACTATTTTATTTTATCTCTTGAATCTTGTGAGAAGAACAAATTAATTGAATGTGCTTGACCAATATGGTAAGCAGTTAACAGATTAGCAGATACATTAGTGAATATAATCTCAAATATGCTAAGAGTGTCCTGTGTTTAGAACTTGTATTTCCAGTTACTTAGATATGTAGTCAAAACTTATCATTGTATCGTACTGTCAGCTGTTTTTAAATTAGTGTCGGTAACAATGTTTTATGTGGTATAAAGAGGACCACTTGATGCTGTTCGTAGACTCGAGGTAAACGTTCAATCTTTGCAAGCACTTTTGAGTCCTGAGACAACTGCATTACAAACCACGTGAGTGTGCCATGCATAAAGTAGGAGAAATTAAGTAAATAAGTTGTCGTAGTTGGTGATTAATTTTAAAATTCACTATATTGTAAGTTTATGATAACTAGATTGTAAACAAAACCTGTAAACATTCTTACATAAAAAAACAGTTCCAAATTATTTAAGTTGGAAGATAAGTGATCAGTTCTTAGTTCTGATTTTTTAAGGGTGTTATGTTTTAAAAATGAAGACAGATGTATGTTAAGAAATTTAATTTTATTAATAGATTTACCTCAGTAAAATAACCTGAATAAAAGTAATTGATTATTTGTATTTTTTTTATATAAAGGTGTGTGAACTAATATAAAAATATTGACTAAAAGAAGATGATTATAATACTGATAGAGTCATTTTATACAGTCATTATGTATAGTGCTTGAAAAATTGTACTAATTCTAACTTTTAGTGTGAAAATCCAAATCGTAAGATTTTGCAATGTTTACTTTTCAGCATCTACTGTTGAGGTAGAGTAACTCAAGCTTAATGTTACCAAAATTTATTAAATCTAAAAAGTTCAGAATGTAACTGTTTATCATTGTTCATAACTATGTCTAAACCTGTTCACTTGTATTTTTAGTTTGCAAACTAAATATTATGAATTTCACTTTAAAATTTTGAGAAGTTTCAGCAATTATATTAGACGTTTCCACAAGTATATAAGAAGAGAAGTTTTTACAATTATATTAGAAGAAAAAATTCTACAATTATATTAGAAAAGTTTCCACAATTATATTAGAAGTTTCTGCAATTATATTACAAAAGTTTCCACAGTTATATTAGAAAAGTTTCCACAATTATATTAGAAGAGAAGTTTCCACAATTATATTAGAAGTTTCTGCAATTATATTAGAAAAGTTTCTGCAATTACATTAGAAAAGTTTCCATAATTATATTAGAAGAGAAGTTTACACAATTATATTACAAAAGTTTCCAGAATTATATTAGCAAAGTTTTTGCGATTATATTAGAAGTTTCTGCAATTATATTACAAAAGTTTCCACAGTTATATTAGAAGTTTCCACAACTACAGTACACCCTCACCTATTCGTGGTTCCCCATTCGCGGGCCCGCATATTCGCGGGTTAGGCTCTTAACCCTATCGCATCGTATGCCGGTATACCGGGCTAACGTCGTAACGTCATAAAAACGAATGCTCGGTAAACCGCGTTTTTGTAGGTCATAGAGACTAAAAGCGCTTTTCGAGGGTATGTCTGTATTTACTCTCTCAAGCAGTTTTATCGATTGACGTCTTTATCGAACAATTATTACTGAATTGTACTGTACTGTATTGTATTATGATTACCTGAACTGTGCGTACTGTATTTATCTGTCTAAGTTTGCCTTTAAATTTGTTCCACTTTCTGTCAATTCTAATACATGTGTTGTACGCATAGAAAATGACTTTACGGTACAACTATACTATGCGGTGTTACTGTCCTCCTGTACTTACGTTTCTTTTTGATTAAAATATTGTTGCAGTACAAAATTAAAATGTGTTTACATTATCATAACTACATTAGTGAAATACATGACTGTATGCAATATTACTACATTATTACTGTATTAATGAGTAAGAGTGTCTTTAGAAAGTGTCTGGGAAGCATTTAGTACCATATATAATCTCATACATAGAAATTTTAAAACTGCATCCAATATTCGCGGTTTTTCGCTATTCGCGGGGGTAAAGAACGTAACACCCAGCGAATAGCGAGGGAATACTGTATATTAGAAGAGAAGTTTCCACATTTATATTAGAAGTTTCTGCAATTATATTAGAAAAGTTTCCACAATTATATTAGAAGTTTACACAATTATATTACAAAAGTTTCTTCAATTATATTAGAAAAGTTTCTGCAATTATATTAGAAAAGTTTTCATAATTATATTAGAAGTTTCTGCAATTATATTACAAAAGTTTCCACAATTATATTAGAAGAGAAGTTTCCACAATTATATTAGAAAAGTTTCTGCAATTGTATTAAAAAAGTTTTCATAATTATATTAGAAGTTTCCACAATTATATTAGAAAAGTTTCTGCAATTATATTAGAAAAGTTTCCATAATTATATTAGAAGTTTCTGGAATTATATTAGAAAAGTTTCCACAATTATATTACAAAAGTTTCTTCAATTATATTAGAAAAGTTTCTGCAATTATATTAGAAAAGTTTCTGCAATTGTATTAGAAAAGTTTTCATAATTATATTAGAAGTTTACACAATTATATTACAAAAGTTTCTTCAATTATATTAGAAAAGTTTCTGCAATTATATTAGAAAAGTTTCTGCAATTGTATTAGAAATGTTTCCACAATTATATTAGAAGAGAAGTTTCCACAATTATATTAGAAAAGTTTTCATAATTATATTAGAAGTTTCTGCAATTATATTACAAAAGTTTCCACAATTATATTAGAAGTTTCTGCAATTATATTACAAAAGTTTCCACAATTATATTAGAAGAATTATATTACAGAAGTTTCCACAATTATATTACAAAAGTTTCCACAATTATATTAGAAAAGTTTCTGCAATTGTATTAGAAATGTTTCCACAATTATATTACAAAAGTTTCCACAATTATATTAGAAGTTTCTGCAATTATATTACAAAAGTTTCCACAATTATATTAGAAAAGTTTCTGCAATTGTATTAGAAATGTTTCCTCAATTATATTACAAGTTTTTACAATTATATTAGAAAAGTTTCTGCAATTATATTACAGAAGTTTCCACAATTATATTAGAAGTTTCCACAATTATATTAGAAGTTTCCACAAATTTATGAGAATGTCTCACTTTCCATGTTACTTTTTATAATAAATATCAATAAAAATGAATTAAATAAATTATAAAAATTATTGTACATAATCAGATAATTACGGAGAAGAGCAGTAGGGGTTTCTAGCTGTAATCGGTCAGTATCCTGAGAGTAACTGTTTGGTAGACTGAAAGACTACTCTGAAAGATTAATATTCTCTGATCCAGTGGAATAAGGCAGGAAAGCTGAATATCTTATGTGGAGAAAAGTGTATTATGAAATCATACAGTCGAGTAAGCAACATAGAAAGGTGATTTTTTTAATAAATGTTATTAGAATAACTCCTATCAACACTAGTTAGTTTTTCACAGTTCCTGGCAAGAAAAATGTGAGATTTGTTATATGTGATTATCAGAAATTACTTAACTGTGTGGACTGTTATATTTGTGTATTGAGTTTATACGGTCGTTACACTAATGATGAGTATCAGACCTTATGAAATATTTTAAAAATCTCGAATAAGTTTTAGGTTAGTACTTATACTTTATAAAGTGTTCATTCAACAGACACTGTGATGTCAGAATAAGTTTTAGGTTAGTACTTATACTTTATAACGTGTTCATTCAGCAGACACTGTGATGTCAGAATAAGTTTTAGGTTAGTACTTATACTTTATAAAGTGTTCATTCAACAGACACTGTGATGTCAGAATAAGTTTTAGGTTAGTACTTATACTTTATAAAGTGATCATTCAGCAGACACTGTGATGTCAGAATAAGTAAGTATTTATACTTTGTAATTCATTCAACAGACACTGTGACACGTAATTCAACAGATGTGATGTCAGAATAAGTTTTAGGTTAGTACTTATACTTTATAAAGTGATCATTCAACAGACACTGTGATGTCAGAATAAGTTTTAGGTTAGTACAAGTGACCACTTTTTAGGTTAACTTATACTTTATAAAGTGATCATTCACAGACACTATTATCTGTGATCATTCATGATGTCAGAAAGTGTGTACTGTATGGTCTATATGACCTTTTAGTACAAGACCACTTTTGTAACACTGCACTATTATCTGTATATTTGTGTACTAGGTCATAGTGTACACTATTTAATATATTCAATATGTGTGTGGTTTTATGTATTACTATATTCTAGAATGCATTTACTGTGGTTAATTACTTACTGAGATTCGAAGAACTTGGTGAATATTCTGATTTGTATGAACTTTCTACATAAATCTGTTGATGATGTGGTATCTTCAGAAGCTTCCAAGTGAAGGTGATGATGAGCTGTCTCGTAACTTTCTAGCTGGAATTGGCAACTCTCACTATTTGTTACTCGGACTTCAGACAGAGTTTTATCTGCATTGAGAAGGGAAAGTTGATGTCCCTTTCAGGTGGCAGCAGAAAGGAACAAAAAAAATGGTTTTAAAAATATCTCTCACCTGTGTAATCCCATGTCCTGTGTTCTAAGGTAAAGAGTTGACCCTTTAACACACAGACCAGAGTAATCCCATGTCCTGTGTTGTAAGATAAAGAGTTGACCCTTTAACACACAGACCAGTGTAATCCCATGTCCTGTGTTGTAAGATAAAGAGTTGACCCTTTAACACACAGACCAGAGTAATCCCATGTCCTGTGTTGTAAGATAAAGAGTTGACACTTTAACACACAGACCAGTGTAATCCCATGTCCTGTGTTCTAAGGTAAAGAGTTGACCCTTTAACACACAGACTTTATGTTAACGTATTATGGTATGAAATGTTAAAGCCAGTCTGTATTACGTAACTCTATAAAAAACTCCTCTCTGTAGTTAGTAAGTAAACAATCCAATATGAATTGTACTTCCTTCTCTTGGTCTTCCTCTAGTACAGGGGTTCCCAACCGGTGGGTCACGACCCTCCAGGGGGTCGCGAAGCCTTGGCAGGGGAGTCACGTAGCCTTGTTAGAAGTAGCTTGGGATAACATTAATTTTATTTCATCAATTACATTTTCATGTCTTGAGTGCCAAAAGGTTGGGAACCCCTGCTCTAGTATAATTATTAGTTTATAATCAAAACATAATATGTATCCATTGCATTGTTCTACCTGTAATTTAATTATTAATTTATAAACACAACATGTTATGTATCTAATCTCCTTACTATAGTTTATTTTACCACGTTTGTTTTCTTGTCCATACTATAGTTCATTTTGCTACATATTTGTTTTTTGTCCATACAATAGTCTATTTTACTACATTTGTTTTCTATTCATACAATAGTTTATTTTACTACATATTTGTTTTCTTGTCCATACTATAGATTATTTTACTACATGTTTCTTTTCTTGTTCATACTGTAGTTTATTTTACTACATGTTTCTTTTCTTCTCCATATTGTAATTTATTTTACTACATGTTTCTTTTCTTCTCCATATTGTAATTTATTTTACTACATGTTTCTTTTCTTCTCCATACTATAGTTTATTTTACTACATGTTTCTTTTCTTGTCCATACTCCTATACTTTTCTTTTATTTTTTACTACATGTTTCTTTTCTTCTCCATATTATAGTTTATTTTACTACATGTTTCTTTTCTTGTCCATACTCTAGTTTATTTTACTACATGTTTCTTTTCTTCTCGTTCATATTGTAATTTATTTTACTACATGTTTCTTTTCTTGTCCATACTATAGTTTATTTTACTACATGTTTCTTTTCTTGTTCATACTCTAGTTTATTTTACTACATGTTTCTTTTCTTCTCCATATTGTAATTTATTTTACTACATGTTTCTTTTCTTCTCCATACTATAGTTTATTTTACTACATGTTTCTTTTCTTGTTCATACTATAGTTTATTTTACTACATGTTTCTTTTCTTGTTCATACTCTAGTTTATTTTACTACATGTTTCTTTTCTTCCATATTGTAATTTATTTTACTACATGTTTCTTTTCTTCTCCATACTATAGTTTATTTTACTACATGTTTCTTTTCTTGTCCATACTATAGTTTATTTTACTACATGTTTCTTTTCTTGTTCATATTATAATTTATTTTACTACATGTTTCTTTTCTTCTCCATACTATAGTTTATTTTACTACATGTTTCTTTTCTTGTCCATACTCTAGTTTTTTTTTACGTTTGTTTTCTTGTCCATACTATAATTGTTTTTTACATGTTTTTTTGTCCATACTGTAGTTTGTTTGACTATATGTTTGTTTTTCTGTCCATACTATAGTTTATTTTACGACATTTGTTTCTCTGTCCATATTTTGTTTATTTTACTACGTTTGTTTTTCTGTCCATACAATTGTTTATTTTACTACAACACTACTACATGTTTTTTTTTATCCATACTCAACTGGCCAAAGACTATGCTTATTTTACATTTTAATTATTTTTATAATTATACATAAAGAATGAACATGAAAAACAAGAAATGAAATACTTAATCAATCTTCCTTTTTAATGCTGTTGATTGTGAAAGAGAGTTAACCCAAATTTTTATACTAATCATATCAATACACTTAATAATTTTTATTTTATTGAATAATGCACCAAACAACAGAGACTAATAACATGAAAAAGTAGACAAATTGTGTTACCTATCAAAATTGTTCTGGCTTTCTGACTTTTCATCAAGAGTTGTAACAAATTCATCCAAGATAGTTGTTAACTTTCTCTAAAAGACTTGCTTTCAAATCCTCGTAGAGCTGGAACTTTACAGTATTTTTTTCAACATTTGTTATCTTTGAATATGCGGAAAAAATACATCTGTTTATTGAATAAATAAAAGATCATATAATATTCTTATAAACACAACATAATTATATTTTCAGTCCAATAGATGGTGCTACAGTACGATTATTGATATTTTTTAACTTAGGTGAGAGGTTTTTAAAAATTTAGCCAAAAATTTTATAAGTATTTGCTATGAAAAGTTATACCTTCATGCAGTTTTCTTTCTCTGTCATTTTTTTCCTTTCCCATCACAACCTTTTTGAACATCACAATGTTTCAGAAAGTTATTTTCAACATTTAATTAGCTTTCTTATCGATGTACGATGATAAAATTGACATCACAATAGAGTTTGTAACTGAATTATTGAAATTACTCATAATTTTTTAATTCAGAAGAATACATTAAAACAGAATAGTAAATATCCTTTTTTGCTATGTCACGTGACATGTCCTCTTGTCTTATTGGTCAGTTTACACTGTATTATGCCTTCCATACAAGGTCTGTATAAGTCAGTAAATTCAAAACACAAATTTTAAACATTGATATATTAGAATACAAAGTAAGAATTTTCCTCTTTTTGATTGGCTGAGATGTCAGTATATTTAACAAACCTAGCAGATTAACCTTTCCCACCAGTCCATTCTATTAAAATCTTTTGTTTACTTTTGCCTACTTCTCTTAAGTAGATATTTAAAACCAATGAAGAGATCACATTCCAAACTAAATAACTGGACAGTCATTTGTAGTTGTTCTGCTAGGGAAGTTGGTGAGCTACTGGAAATATTGAAATCTGCTGACTGAGTTACTACTATGAACAAAAATTAGATTTGTTGTAACATATATTTATAACCTAATTAAGAAACTAGGTAAGTTATGCTAATTTTACTTGATGGTTTATCTTAGGTTTCTAAAGTACATCTTGGAAAACTACAAAAATTAATTTGTTTTCACTCAACATTTTAGAGACGATTACAAATCAGCATTTTTTTCTATACATTTTCATTCATTGTTCTGTGTTTTAAGAAAAATAATTAGTAACTAATGATTGATGAGTAGCTAGTAATATATCCATATTCATAAGCACTTACACCTTTTGTTCAACTATATTGTTAAATTCCTACCATTCAGGGATGATACCTAATATCCAAATACTTACCAAATGTATTATTAGATTGGCCAGTACTTTGAACAAAACTGTATTGTAAACATTTACTTTCACTTTTATTACTTTAGAAAATTCTCGTTATAACCAATATACTGCAAACAAGCTGATAAATGCTCTCCTGCTCTGTTCTCAGAGCCACAGTTATGGTGTTTATAGTGTTAAGGTAGAGAAAGTAGTGGATAAAAGACAAAGTTTTAGTGAAAAATTATTTGATATTTCCTTAGGAGGTTTTAGAAATCATGCAAATGGGATTTGGTAATTTTTAGATTGAAAGTATTTTTAAACTCTTAAAGTGAATAAAACCACTTTCCACATGTATTCACAGACAAATTTTTGGTAGAAAATATATAATTAATAATTTTGATCTTTCATTTCAACAATGTTTTCTAAAAGTTTGAACAACTTCATGAAGATACATAAAACAGGTTAAAAGTTATAACATGAAAACTGCTGGTTATTTAGAGTCATGTGGTCAGTGTTATACACTGAGGCAATAAAAAGAAGGGTTAATAAACTGTAGAGTTAGGAATTTGGCCATGTAGGAATATTGATAACAGATGTTTTTCATTGCTCACAATGTGAGGTTTTGTCAGAAGATAGATTTGAAGACCAAAGTTGTAATCAAGTATCATTTTCAGTCAGTGACAGAGCATATACAAAAATGTTCTTGTGTGTGAAATACTGGAAGAAGGGCTAATATGTTCTTACTATAATTACATTCATAAAATGTTCATGGAACATTGAATTAGGTTTAATTTTGAGGATATACTATCTTACAAGATGCATTCAGCTAGTGACAATATAAGTTTCTTTACCACTCTGTTGTTTAAAAACATTTTAAGAATTAACAATTTTTTTAATATAATTAACACAAGCAAATATAAATCATAATCAAAGTTTACACTGCGATTAGTCTGTGTATATTTGTTACAAACTAATTTTATCTATAGTGTGAGGTTAGTCTGTGTATATTCATTACATACTAATTTTATCTATATTGTGAGATTAGTCTGTGTGTACATTGCTGGCCAAAATCTTAAGGCCAACAAACATAAAGAAAAAATATGCATTTTGTGTTGTTAGACTCGACCACTTATTTGAGTAGAGCTGCAAAAGATGAAAATAAGAAAAAGGAAAATAAAAATAAAAAAACTTTTTTAGTATTTAACAAGAAAAATGTGAACATAAAATTAGCCTAAACACTAGCTGGTCAAAAGTTTAAGACCATACCAAAATGAAGCGTTAATCGGTAAACATGTAACGAAATTTAGTCATTTGTGTTCATGCATTAGCGTTCTCAACATCTCTCACTGACATTTTCTGTGTTACCTTTGGTAAAAACATGGCAAAGGCTAAAAAGTTGACAGAGTTTGAATGTGACACAATTGTCAAGCTGCAAAAGCAAGGTCTCTGTCAACGTGCCATCGCTGGTGAGATTGGGCACAGTAAAACTGCTGTTGCGAATTTCTTAAAAGACCCTAAGGGATACAGAACAAGAATTTCAAGTGGTTGGCCCAAGAAAATTTTGCCTGCTTTGAGCGCGAGGATTGTCCGGCAAGACACCATAGAATTTTTATGTTTTTGTCTTGTTTAGGTTTTTAATGGAATTAATGTCTCTTTTTGTAAGGTTGTTTTTTAGTTTTCTGTTTTGTGAAATTATGTTGATGTTTTGTGAGAAAATTCTTTGAAAAAATCGTTTAAGATGTTGTTTTTAGGTGTTTCTGGAAAATATAAATTTGTAATTTTACCTGGGAAGTTTGGCTGTTGGATGTCAATAAAATTATCTAATTTGTCTTCTTTCTGTTGGTTGTTTTTGGTTGTTTCCTTGTGTTTGTTATCTGTAGAAAGTATCACAAGTCTCCTGGCTAGGTCTTCTAAACATGTTTTGATTTCTATGGTTGGAATGTACCTAGGTGCTATTGCGAAGTTGAGTCCTTTGTTAAGTAGATGTATTTCATCTGTGTTTAATTGTCGGTCGGATCTGTTAATTAAGAGGTTAGTCAAAAACATAAAAATTCTAAAAGCAGATAAAGGTAACGCTATAGTCATAATGAACACGAATGAATACATCCAAAAAATGAATAACATCCTATCAGACACAAACAAATTTAAACCAATACACACAAATCCAACAAAGACACACGAGACGCAACTGAACAAATTACTACTGCAAATGAAAAAAAACCAACACAGTTTCACAAACACTTTATTCCTACCTACGTAAAACCGACTCACGCACACCACAAATATACGGCATCCCCAAACCTCATAAACCAGATTGTCCATTACGACCAATAATGTCCACATATGAATCGTTTAATTACAATCTTGGTAAATACATAGCATGGGCATTCTCCAAATATGTAACATCAGCCAGCTCATTCATCAAAGACTCTTTTAATTTCAAGTCTAATCTAAATCAACTTAATCATAAAGCCTTAATGGCCAGTTTCGATGTTATATCCCTCTTTACAGAAGTTCCAACCACTGAAGCCTGCAAGATAGCCTTAGAACTCTATATCCGAGACCCTAACCCAACTATAGCCATTCATAGTAACCAGTTAGCAACCCTCATAGAATTCACCACGATAAAGACAAACTTCATGTTCAACAACCAAAACTATATACAAACAAATGACCTAAGCATGGGCAACCCAGTATCACCAGTTCTGGCCAATATTTTTATGACACAAGTTGAAACACAAGCAATTAACACAGCATTACATCCACCACTATACTGGTACAGATATGTAGATGACACGGTTGCGGGATTCAAATCTACAGAACACATACATA
This sequence comes from Tachypleus tridentatus, assembly GCF_004210375.1. Lineage (NCBI taxonomy): Eukaryota > Metazoa > Arthropoda > Merostomata > Xiphosura > Limulidae > Tachypleus > Tachypleus tridentatus. Next base: position 10,422,747 of record NC_134826.1, on the reverse strand, counting down.
ATTTTTTCAATCACATTAACTCTATACATTCCAACATTAACTTCACATGTGAACAGGAAGAAAGCAATCAAATATCATTTCTTAACCTTAAAATTACAAGAACCGACACACAATTCAAAACAGAAATCCACCGAAAAATCACCCATACTGGACTATACATTCCTCGGGACTCAGCACATGAAACAAAACAAAAACTCAACATACTAAGAAACCAAATAAACACAGCCATAAAACTATGCTCACCAGATAAAATTAACGATGAATTAGACAAAATAAAAGAATACTTCATCAACATCAATAAGTTTCCTCCACAAACCGTAGAAAACATTATACGCACACACCTAGACAGAAAGCAAAATCAACCAACTAAAGTAAATATATCTTACGAATCAAAAACTCACTAAACCATATACTGCTGTATTCCATATATTCCTGACATCAGCAAACAAATAACCAACATTTGGCAAAAACTAGTAATAAAATATGACATTCCAGTTAATACCAAATTTACTCAAAAACCAGGCACAAAACTGAGGTCTATACTATGTAAAAACTACACTGACAAACACCACACCAACATTATTTACAAAATACAATGTGATAACTGCCACGACTTCTATATTGGAGAAACAAGTAGAAAAATGGAAACCAGATTCAAAGAACATAAAAAGTCACCTTCACACGTTTTCGAACACTGCAAGTCAAATAAACACAACATAACCATAGAAAACGCTCAAATACTAAATAAAGAAACAAACATAAACAAACGCAAAATTAAAGAAGCCTTACTTATACAACAACTTAAACCCAAAATAAACCAATATAAAGGAACGCCTTTATACCTATATTAATATAATAAAATAAATAAAATTATATATTCAAACATCTAAGCCCGCCCTCTACATTCTGACACTCAGTTACACAACCCATTTCAAACATGTGGTCAGCTTCCGGTCAGTTACCTCTTTCTTTGTGAACCTGACGATGACCGAAGAAGGTCGAAACGTTGTTCGCTCTTCTATGTAAAATATTTTCTCATCCAAAACGAGCCGTTTTTGCATATAAATTATCGAAGCTCTACTCAAATAAGTGGTTGAGTCTAACAATGCAAAATGCATATTTTTTCTTTATGTTCATTGGCCTTAAGATTTTGGCCAGCAGTGTATTTAGTACATACTAATTTTATCTATATCGTGAGATTAGTCTATGTATATTTATTACATACTGATTTTGTCTATATTGTGAGATTTAAAAAGTCTAAGCTCATGTTTTTTGCATATTTATTTTTCATTGAGTTGTGCGAGTTTAATCATTTATTAATTAACTTCATGAAAAGTAAATAACAAACATTTTTTTCTGTTGCTGATTGTGTCAAAATACTGATGTCTATCAAAAGGAATGTTTTTGTCCAATGTTAATTTTTGATACAGTCCTATACCACCAAAGATGAACATATTACCATTTCACCTTAGTGAATATCTTTGCTTTTGTGTTTGGAAACAAGATTTCTCAAAAATAGCTGAATAGATTTGGACTGAAGTTGGCACACATTTTGAACTACGATCCAACTTAGAAACAGTTAGTTTTTGAAGGTTCAAGATCACTGAAAGTTTTAAAATCAGTTGCGATGAAGATTAATGTCTTACGTAGTTCATCTTCTGTAACTCAGTCAGAAATTATTGGAATTTGATGCAACTTGATATATTTATGTAGAATATTATTCATTATTGAACAGCCAGAAATTATCATTGTTTGTTGTTAAAGACAGGCATGCATACACATTTTTATTTATTGATGGTTCAATCCAATCACAGCTGTGTGGCAGATGACATTTCCTCTACTGATTGCCTGTCCCCCTCTGGCTATTCAGTGAAAGTTAATGATACTGATAATTCTTAGAAAATGAACATAAGAAAAAAAAATTATAGTATTTTATGAATTATCTTTTATAAAACATTAAAAAGACTTACAACACTGCACAACAAAGTTTTTGCTTCTTGAACATTGTTGGGGGTTCCTTATAGATTTTTGGTTGCTGATCACGAAAATCACATCCAAATTTGCCCATCACGTATTGTTTCATTGAAATATTCAGTTTTGTCATGTTTTTTGTTATATTTGTGTCCAAAAATTTTCATTTCTGTAAGATACTTATGAACAATATTTTGTGCGTCTGGACATGTCCAGTTATGAATTCAGGCCAGGTTGAAAGCTCTTTTGTGGAAGTATGCAGCCTGGGCAGGCCGGAGTCAGTTTGACACTGTCTCAGCAGGCTATAAAAGTGGCTTGCATACACAGATGCTGCTCATTGGATTAATATAGACCTTATAGTGTGTACGTATTGTTTCAGAAAATAGCATTGCCTCAGTAGTATTGGAACAATTAAGTAAGATGTTATAGACGTTTTACAGGATGATTGATATTGAAGTGGATATTCAGTACACAAGTTGGAAAACAAAGTGGATATTAGGTACACAAGTTTCAAACAAAAAGTGGATATTAAGTACACAAGACTGAAACCAAAAGTGGATATTTAGTACACAAGTTTGAAACAAAAAGTGGATATTTAGTACACAAGTTTGAAACAAAAAGTGGATATTTAGTACACAAGTTTGAAACAAAAAGTGGATATTTTGTACACAAGTTTGAAACAAAAGTGGATATTTAATACACAAGTTTGAAACAAAAAGTGGATATTTAGTACACAAGTTTGAAACAAAAGTGGATATTTAGTACACAAGTTTGAAACAAAAAGTGGATATTTAGTACACAAGTTTGAAACAAAAGTGGATATTTAGTACACAAGTTTGAAACAAAAGTGGATATTTAGTACACAAGTTTGAAACAAAAGTGGATATTTAGTACACAAGTTTGAAACAAAAGTGGATATTTAGTACACAAGTTTGAAACAAAAGTGGATATTTAGTACACAAGTTTGAAACAAAAGTGGATCTTTAATACACAAGTTTGAAACAAAAGTGGATATTTAGTACACAAGTTTGAAACAAAAGTGGATATTTAATACACAAGTTTGAAACAAAAATGGTATTTAGTGCAAAAGATTGAAACAAAAATGGATATTAGCACACAAGTTTGAAACAAAAAGTGGATATTTAGTACACAAGTTTGAAACAAAAAGTGGATATTTAGTACACAAGTTTGAAACAAAAAGTGGATATTTAGTACACAAGTTTGAAACAAAAGTGGATATTTAGTACACAAGTTTGAAACAAAAGTGGATATTTAGTACACAAGTTTGAAACAAAAAGTGGATATTTAGTACACAAGTTTGAAACAAAAAGTGGATATTTAGTACACAAGTTTGAAACAAAAACTGGATATTTAATTCACAAGTTTGAAACAAAAATTGGATATTTAGTACACAAGTTTGAAACAAAACGTGGATATTTAGTACACAAGTTTGAAACAAAACGTGGATATTTAGTACACAAGTTTGAAACAAAAAGTGGATATTTAGTACACAAGTTTGAAACAAAAAGTGGATATTTAGTACACAAGTTTGAAACAAAAAGTGGATATTTAATACACAAGTTTGAAACAAAAAGTGGATATTTTGTACACAAGTTTGAAACAAAAACTGGATATTTAGTACACAAGTTTGAAACAAAAAGTGGATATTTAGTACACAATTTGAAACAAAAGTGGATATTTAGTACACAAGTTTGAAACAAAAAAGTGGATATTTAGTACACAAGTTTGAAACAAAAAGTGGATATTTAGTACACAAGTTTGAAACAAAAAGTGGATATTTATTACACAAGTTTGAAACAAAAAGTGGATATTTAGTACACAAGTTTGAAACAAAAATTGGATATTTAGTACACAACTTTCAAACAAAAAGTGGATATTTAGTACACAACTTTGAAACAAAATGTGGATATTTTGTACACACGTTTGAAACAAAAAGTGGATATTTAGTACACAATTTTCAAACAAAAAATGGATATCTAGTACACAAGTTTGAAACAAAAAATGGATATTTAGTACACAAGTTTGAAACAAAAAGTGGTATTTAGTACACAAGTTTGAAACAAAAAGTGGTATTTAGTACACAAGTTTGAAACAAAAAGTGGATATTTAGTACACAAGTTTGAAACAAAAAGTGGATATTTAGTACACAAGTTTGAAACAAAAAGTGGTATTTAGTACACAAGTTTGAAACAAAAAGTGGATATTTAGTACACAAGTTTGAAACAAAAAGTGGATATTTAGTACACAAGTTTGAAACAAAAAGTGGTATTTAGTACACAAGTTTGAAACAAAAAGTGGATATTTAGTACACAAGTTTGAAACAAAAAGTGGATCTTTAATACACAAGTTTGAAACAAAAAGTGGATATTTAGTACACAAGTTTGAAACAAAAAGTGGATATTTAATACACAAGTTTAAAACAAAAATTGGTAATTTAGTGCAAAAGATTGAAACAAAAATGGATATTAGCACACAAGTTTGAAACAAAAAGTGGATATTTAGCACACAAGTTTGAAACAAAAAGTGGATATTAAGTACACAAGATTGAAACAAAAAGTGGTATTTAGTACACAAGTTTGAAACAAAAAGTGGATATTTAGTACACAAGTTTGAAACAAAAAGTGGTATTTAGTACACAAGTTTGAAAGAAAAATTGGATATTTAGTACACAAGTTTGAAACAAAAAGTGGATATTTAGTACACAACTTTGAAACAAAAACTGGATCTTTAATTCACAAGTTTGAAACAAAAATTGGATATTTAGTACACAAGTTTGAAACAAAACGTGGATATTTAGTACACAAGTTTGAAACAAAACGTGGATATTTAGTACACAAGTTTGAAACAAAAAGTGGATATTTAGTACACAAGTTTGAAACAAAAAGTGGATATTTAGTACACAAGTTTGAAACAAAAAGTGGATATTTAGTACACAAGTTTGAAACAAAAAGTGGATATTTAGTACACAAGTTTGAAACAAAAACTGGATATTTAGTACACAAGTTTGAAACAAAAGTGGATATTTAGTACACAAGTTTGAAACAAAAGTGGATATTTAGTACACAAGTTTGAAACAAAAGTGGATATTTAGTACACAAGTTTGAAACAAAAGTGGATATTTAGTACACAAGTTTGAAACAAAAGTGGATATTTAGTACACAAGTTTGAAACAAAAAAGTGGATATTTAGTACACAAGTTTGAAACAAAAGTGGATATTTAGTACACAAGTTTGAAACAAAAAACAAAAGTGGATATTTAGTACACAAGTTTGAAACAAAAAGTGGATATTTAGTACACAAGTTTGAAACAAAAAGTGGATATTTAGTACACAAGTTTGAAACAAAAAGTGGATATTTAGTACACAAGTTTGAAACAAAAAGTGGATATTTAGTACACAAGTTTGAAACAAAAGTGGATATTTAGTACACAAGTTTGAAACAAAAGTGGATATTTAGTACACAAGTTTGAAACAAAAGTGGATATTTAGTACACAAGTTTGAAACAAAAAGTGGATATTTAGTACACAAGTTTGAAACAAAAGTGGATATTTAGTACACAAGTTTGAAACAAAAAGTGGATATTTAGTACACAAGTTTGAAACAAAAGTGGATATTTAGTACACAAGTTTGAAACAAAAAAGTGGATATTTAGTAAACACACAAGTTTGAAACAAAAGTGGATATTTAGTACACAAGTTTGAAACAAAAAAGTGGATATTTAGTACACAAGTTTGAAACAAAAGTGGATATTTAGTACACAAGTTTGAAACAAAAAGTGGATATTTAGTACACAAGTTTGAAACAAAAGTGGATATTTAGTACACAAGTTTGAAACAAAAAGTGGATATTTAGTACACAAGTTTGAAACAAAAAAGTGGATATTTAGTACACAAGTTTGAAACAAAAGTGGATATTTAGTACACAAGTTTGAAACAAAAGTGGATATTTAGTACACAAGTTTGAAACAAAAGTGGATATTTAGTACACAAGTTTGAAACAAAAAGTGGATATTTAGTACACAAGTTTGAAACAAAAGTGGATATTTAGTACACAAGTTTGAAACAAAAAAGTGGATATTTAGTACACAAGTTTGAAACAAAAAAAGTGGATATTTAGTACACAAGTTTGAAACAAAAGTGGATATTTAGTACACAAGTTTGAAACAAAAAGTGGATATTTAGTACACAAGTTTGAAACAAAAAGTGGATATTTAGTACACAAGTTTGAAACAAAAAGTGGATATTTAGTACACAAGTTTGAAACAAAAGTGGATATTTAGTACACAAGTTTGAAACAAAAGTGGATATTTAGTACACAAGTTTGAAACAAAAGTGGATATTTAGTACACAAGTTTGAAACAAAAAAGTGGATATTTAGTACACAAGTTTGAAACAAAAGTGGATATTTAGTACACAAGTTTGAAACAAAAAGTGGATATTTAGTACACAAGTTTGAAACAAAAAAGTGGATATTTAGTACACAAGTTTGAAACAAAAAAAAGTGGATATTTAGTACACAAGTTTGAAACAAAAGTGGATATTTAGTACACAAGTTTGAAACAAAAGTGGATATTTAGTACACAAGTTTGAAACAAAAAAAGTGGATATTTAGTACACAAGTTTGAAACAAAAAGTGGATATTTAGTACACAAGTTTGAAACAAAAAATGGATATTTAGTACACAAGTTTGAAACAAAAGTGGATATTTAGTACACAAGTTTGAAACAAAAGTGGATATTTAGTACACAAGTTTGAAACAAAAGTGGATATTTAGTACACAAGTTTGAAACAAAAGTGGATATTTAGTACACAAGTTTGAAACAAAAGTGGATATTTAGTACACAAGTTTGAAACAAAAGTGGATATTTAGTACACAAGTTTGAAACAAAAGTGGATATTTAGTACACAAGTTTGAAACAAAAAGTGGATATTTAGTACACAAGTTTGAAACAAAAAGTGGATATTTAGTACACAAGTTTGAAACAAAAGTGGATATTTAGTACACAAGTTTGAAACAAAAAAGTGGATATTTAGTACACAAGTTTGAAACAAAAAGTGGATATTTAGTACACAAGTTTGAAACAAAAAGTGGATATTTAGTACACAAGTTTGAAACAAAAAGTGGATATTTAGTACACAAGTTTGAAACAAAAAGTGGATATTTAGTACACAAGTTTGAAACAAAAAGTGGATATTTAGTACACAAGTTTGAAACAAAAGTGGATATTTAGTACACAAGTTTGAAACAAAAGTGGATATTTAGTACACAAGTTTGAAACAAAAAGTGGATATTTAGTACACAAGTTTGAAAAAAAAGTGGATATTTAGTACACAAGTTTGAAACAAAAAGTGGATATTTAGTACACAAGTTTGAAACAAAAGTGGATATTTAGTACACAAGTTTGAAACAAAAAGTGGATATTTAGTACACAAGTTTGAAACAAAAGTGGATATTTAGTACACAAGTTTGAAACAAAAAAGTGGATATTTAGTACACAAGTTTGAAACAAAAGTGGATATTTAGTACACAAGTTTGAAACAAAAGTGGATATTTAGTACACAAGTTTGAAACAAAAGTGGATATTTAGTACACAAGTTTGAAACAAAAGTGGATATTTAGTACACAAGTTTGAAACAAAAAGTGGATATTTAGTACACAAGTTTGAAACAAAAGTGGATATTTAGTACACAAGTTTGAAACAAAAAGTGGATATTTAGTACACAAGTTTGAAACAAAAGTGGATATTTAGTACACAAGTTTGAAACAAAAGTGGATATTTAGTACACAAGTTTGAAACAAAAAAAGTGGATATTTAGTACACAAGTTTGAAACAAAAAGTGGATATTTAGTTTGAAACAAAAAGTGGATATTTAGTACACAAGTTTGAAACAAAAGTGGATATTTAGTACACAAGTTTGAAACAAAAAAGTGGATATTTAGTACACAAGTTTGAAACAAAAAGTGGATATTTAGTACACAAGTTTGAAACAAAAAGTGGATATTTAGTACACAAGTTTGAAACAAAAAGTGGATATTTAGTACACAAGTTTGAAACAAAAAGTGGATATTTAGTACACAAGTTTGAAACAAAAAGTGGATATTTAGTACACAAGTTTGAAACAAAAAGTGGATATTTAGTACACAAGTTTGAAACAAAAAATGGATATTTAGTACACAAGTTTGAAACAAAAAGTGGTATTTAGTACACAAGTTTGAAACAAAAAAGTGGATATTTTGTACACAAGTTTGAAACAAAAAGTGGATATTTAGTACACAAGTTTGAAACAAAAGTGGATATTTAGTACACAAGTTTGAAACAAAAAGTGATATTTAGTACACAAGTTTGAAACAAAAGTGGATATTTAGTACACAAGTTTGAAACAAAAGTGGATATTTAGTACACAAGTTTGAAACAAAAGTGGATATTTAGTACACAAGTTTGAAACAAAAGTGGATATTTAGTACACAAGTTTGAAACAAAAAAGTGGATATTTAGGATATTACACAAAGTTTGAAACAAAAAGTGGATATTTAGTACACAAGTTTGAAACAAAAAGTGGATATTTAGTACACAAGTTTGAAACAAAAAAGTGGATATTTAGTGGATATTTAGTACACAAGTTTGAAACAAAAAGTGGATATTTAGTACACAAGTTTGAAACAAAAGTGGATATTTAGTACACAAGTTTGAAACAAAAGTGGATATTTAGTACACAAGTTTGAAACAAAAGTGGATATTTAGTACACAAGTTTGAAACAAAAGTGGATATTTAGTACACAAGTTTGAAACAAAAGTGGATATTTAGTACACAAGTTTGAAACAAAAAGTGGATATTTAGTACACAAGTTTGAAACAAAATATTTGGATATTTTTGAAACAAAAGTGGACACAAGTTTGAAACAAAAGTGGATATTTAGTACACAAGTTTGAAACAAAAGTGGATATTTAGTACACAAGTTTGAAACAAAAAGTGGATATTTAGTACACAAGTTTGAAACAAAAAGTGGATATTTAGTACACAAGTTTGAAACAAAAGTGGATATTTAGTACACAAGTTTGAAACAAAAGTGGATATTTAGTACACAAGTTTGAAACAAAAGTGGATATTTAGTACACAAGTTTGAAACAAAAAGTGGATATTTAGTACACAAGTTTGAAACAAAAAGTGGATATTTAGTACACAAGTTTGAAACAAAAAAAGTGGATATTTAGTACACAAGTTTGAAACAAAAGTGGATATTTAGTACACAAGTTTGAAACAAAAAAGTGGATATTTAGTACACAAGTTTGAAACAAAAAAGTGGATATTTAGTACACAAGTTTGAAACAAAAGTGGATATTTAGTACACAAGTTTGAAACAAAAAAGTGGATATTTAGTACACAAGTTTGAAACAAAAAGTGGATATTTAGTACACAAGTTTGAAACAAAAAGTGGATATTTAGTACACAAGTTTGAAACAAAAAAGTGGATATTTAGTACACAAGTTTGAAACAAAAGTGGATATTTAGTACACAAGTTTGAAACAAAAGTGGATATTTAGTACACAAGTTTGAAACAAAAAAGTGGATATTTAGTACACAAGTTTGAAACAAAAGTGGATATTTAGTACACAAGTTTGAAACAAAAGTGGATATTTAGTACACAAGTTTGAAACAAAAGTGGATATTTAGTACACAAGTTTGAAACAAAAGTGGATATTTAGTACACAAGTTTGAAACAAAAAAACAAAAGGATATTTAGTACACAAGTTTGAAACAAAAGTGGATATTTAGTACACAAGTTTGAAACAAAAAGTGGATATTTAGTACACAAGTTTGAAACAAAAGTGGATATTTAGTACACAAGTTTGAAACAAAAAAGTGGATATTTAGTACACAAGTTTGAAACAAAAAGTGGATATTTAGTACACAAGTTTGAAACAAAAAGTGGATATTTAGTACACAAGTTTGAAACAAAAGTGGATATTTAGTACACAAGTTTGAAACAAAAGTGGATATTTAGTACACAAGTTTGAAACAAAAAGTGGATATTTAGTACACAAGTTTGAAACAAAAGTGGATATTTAGTACACAAGTTTGAAACAAAAAAGTGGATATTTAGTACACAAGTTTGAAACAAAAAAGTGGATATTTAGTACACAAGTTTGAAACAAAAGTGGATATTTAGTACACAAGTTTGAAACAAAAGTGGATATTTAGTACACAAGTTTGAAACAAAAGTGGATATTTAGTACACAAGTTTGAAACAAAAAAGGATATTTAGTACACAAGTTTGAAACAAAAGTGGATATTTAGTACACAAGTTTGAAACAAAAAGTGGATATTTAGTACACAAGTTTGAAACAAAAAAGTGGATATTTAGTACACAAGTTTGAAACAAAAAGTGGATATTTAGTACACAAGTTTGAAACAAAAGTGGATATTTAGTACACAAGTTTGAAACAAAAGTGGATATTTAGTACACAAGTTTGAAACAAAAGTGGATATTTAGTACACAAGTTTGAAACAAAAGTGGATATTTAGTACACAAGTTTGAAACAAAAGTGGATATTTAGTACACAAGTTTGAAACAAAAGTGGATATTTAGTACACAAGTTTGAAACAAAAGTGGATATTTAGTACACAAGTTTGAAACAAAAAAGTGGATATTTAGTACACAAGTTTGAAACAAAAAGTGGATATTTAGTACACAAGTTTGAAACAAAAAAGTGGATATTTAGTACACAAGTTTGAAACAAAAGTGGATATTTAGTACACAAGTTTGAAACAAAAGTGGATATTTAGTACACAAGTTTGAAACAAAAGTGGATATTTAGTACACAAGTTTGAAACAAAAGTGGATATTTAGTACACAAGTTTGAAACAAAAAAGTGGATATTTAGTACACAAGTTTGAAACAAAAGTGGATATTTAGTACACAAGTTTGAAACAAAAAAGTGGATATTTAGTACACAAGTTTGAAACAAAAGTGGATATTTAGTACACAAGTTTGAAACAAAAGTGGATATTTAGTACACAAGTTTGAAACAAAAAGTGGATATTTAGTACACAAGTTTGAAACAAAAAGTGGATATTTAGTACACAAGTTTGAAACAAAAAGTGGATATTTAGTACACAAGTTTGAAACAAAAAAGTGGATATTTAGTACACAAGTTTGAAACAAAAAGTGGATATTTAGTACACAAGTTTGAAACAAAAAAGTGGATATTTAGTACACAAGTTTGAAACAAAAAGTGGATATTTAGTACACAAGTTTGAAACAAAAGTGGATATTTAGTACACAAGTTTGAAACAAAAAAGTGGATATTTAGTACACAAGTTTGAAACAAAAGTGGATATTTAGTACACAAGTTTGAAACAAAAGTGGATATTTAGTACACAAGTTTGAAACAAAAGTGGATATTTAGTACACAAGTTTGAAACAAAAGTGGATATTTAGTACACAAGTTTGAAACAAAAAGTGGATATTTAGTACACAAGTTTGAAACAAAAAGTGGTATTTAGTACACAAGTTTGAAACAAAAGTGGATATTTAGTACACAAGTTTGAAACAAAAACAAAAGTGGATATTTAGTACACAAGTTTGAAACAAAAGTGGATATTTAGTACACAAGTTTGAAACAAAAGTGGATATTTAGTACACAAGTTTGAAACAAAAGTGGATATTTAGTACACAAGTTTGAAACAAAAGTGGATATTTAGTACACAAGTTTGAAACAAAAGTGGATATTTAGTACACAAGTTTGAAACAAAAAAGTGGATATTTAGTACACAAGTTTGAAACAAAAAAGTGGATATTTAGTACACAAGTTTGAAACAAAAAAGTGGATATTTAGTACACAAGTTTGAAACAAAAGTGGATATTTAGTACACAAGTTTGAAACAAAAAAGTGATATTTAGTACACAAGTTATTTAGTACACAAGTTTGAAACAAAAGTGGATATTTAGTACACAAGTTTGAAACAAAAAGTGGATATTTAGTACACAATTTTGAAACAAAAAAGTGGATATTTAGTACACAAGTTTGAAACAAAAAGTGGATATTTAGTACACAAGTTTGAAACAAAAAGTGGATATTTAGTACACAAGTTTGAAACAAAAAGTGGATATTTAGTACACAAGTTTGAAACAAAAAAGTGGATATTTAGTACACAAGTTTGAAACAAAAGTGGATATTTAGTACACAAGTTTGAAACAAAAGTGGATATTTAGTACACAAGTTTGAAACAAAAAGTGGATATTTAGTACACAAGTTTGAAACAAAAAAGTGGATATTTAGTACACAAGTTTGAAACAAAAGTGGATATTTAGTACACAAGTTTGAAACAAAAGTGGATATTTAGTACACAAGTTTGAAACAAAAGTGGATATTTAGTACACAAGTTTGAAACAAAAGTGGATATTTAGTACACAAGTTTGAAACAAAAAGTGGATATTTAGTACACAAGTTTGAAACAAAAAGTGGATATTTAGTACACAAGTTTGAAACAAAAAGTGGATATTTAGTACACAAGTTTGAAACAAAAAAGTGGATATTTAGTACACAAGTTTGAAACAAAAGTGGATATTTAGTACACAAGTTTGAAACAAAAGTGGATATTTAGTACACAAGTTTGAAACAAAAAAGTGGATATTTAGTACACAAGTTTGAAACAAAAGTGGATATTTAGTACACAAGTTTGAAACAAAAGTGGATATTTAGTACACAAGTTTGAAACAAAAGTGGATATTTAGTACACAAGTTTGAAACAAAAGTGGATATTTAGTACACAAGTTTGAAACAAAAGTGGATATTTAGTACACAAGTTTGAAACAAAAGTGGATATTTAGTACACAAGTTTGAAACAAAAAAGTGGATATTTAGTACACAAGTTTGAAACAAAAGTGGATATTTAGTACACAAGTTTGAAACAAAAGTGGATATTTAGTACACAAGTTTGAAACAAAAGTGGATATTTAGTACACAAGTTTGAAACAAAAGTGGATATTTAGTACACAAGTTTGAAACAAAAAAGTGGATATTTAGTACACAAGTTTGAAACAAAAAGTGGATATTTAGTACACAAGTTTGAAACAAAAAAGTGGATATTTAGTACACAAGTTTGAAACAAAAGTGGATATTTAGTACACAAGTTTGAAACAAAAAAGTGGATATTTAGTACACAAGTTTGAAACAAAAAGTGGATATTTAGTACACAAGTTTGAAACAAAAAGTGGATATTTAGTACACAAGTTTGAAACAAAAGTGGATATTTAGTACACAAGTTTGAAACAAAAGTGGATATTTAGTACACAAGTTTGAAACAAAAGTGGATATTTAGTACACAAGTTTGAAACAAAAGTGGATATTTAGTACACAAGTTTGAAACAAAAAAGTGGATATTTAGTACACAAGTTTGAAACAAAAGTGGATATTTAGTACACAAGTTTGAAACAAAAGTGGATATTTAGTACACAAGTTTGAAACAAAAAAGTGGATATTTAGTACACAAGTTTGAAACAAAAGTGGATATTTAGTACACAAGTTTGAAACAAAAGTGGATATTTAGTACACAAGTTTGAAACAAAAAGTGGATATTTAGTACACAAGTTTGAAACAAAAGTGGATATTTAGTACACAAGTTTGAAACAAAAAATTTAGTACACAAGGATTTTAGTACACAAGTTTGAAACAAAAGTGGATATTTAGTACACAAGTTTGAAACAAAAGTGGATATTTAGTACACAAGTTTGAAACAAAAGTGGATATTTAGTACACAAGTTTGAAACAAAAGTGGATATTTAGTACACAAGTTTGAAACAAAAAAGTGGATATTTAGTACACAAGTTTGAAACAAAAGTGGATATTTAGTACACAAGTTTGAAACAAAAAGTGGATATTTAGTACACAAGTTTGAAACAAAAAGTGGATATTTAAACAAAAAGTTTGAAACAAAAAAGTGGATATTTAGTACACAAGTTTGAAACAAAAAAGTGGATATTTAGTACACAAGTTTGAAACAAAAAAGTGGATATTTAGTACACAAGTTTGAAACAAAAGTGGATATTTAGTACACAAGTTTGAAACAAAAAGTGGATATTTAGTACACAAGTTTGAAACAAAAGTGGATATTTAGTACACAAGTTTGAAACAAAAGTGGATATTTAGTACACAAGTTTGAAACAAAAAAGTGGATATTTAGTACACAAGTTTGAAACAAAAAGTGGATATTTAGTACACAAGTTTGAAACAAAAGTGGATATTTAGTACACAAGTTTGAAACAAAAGTGGATATTTAGTACACAAGTTTGAAACAAAAAGTGGATATTTAGTACACAAGTTTGAAACAAAAAAGTGGATATTTAGTACACAAGTTTGAAACAAAAGTGGATATTTAGTACACAAGTTTGAAACAAAAGTGGATATTTAGTACACAAGTTTGAAACAAAAAAGTGGATATTTAGTTTGACACAAGTTTGAAACAAAAACAAAAGTGGATATTTAGTACACAAGTTTGAAACAAAAAGTGGATATTTAGTACACAAGTTTGAAACAAAAAAGTGGATATTTAGCACACAAGTTTGAAACAAAAAGTGGATATTTAGTACACAACTTTGAAACAAAAAGTGGATATTTAGTACACAAGTTTGAAACAAAAGTGGATATTTAGTACACAAGTTTGAAACAAAAACAAAAGTGGATATTTAGTACACAAGTTTGAAACAAAAAAGTGGATATTTAGTACACAAGTTTGAAACAAAAGTGGATATTTAGTACACAAGTTTGAAACAAAAAAGTGGATATTTAGTACACAAGTTTGAAACAAAAGTGGATATTTAGTACACAAGTTTGAAACAAAAGTGGATATTTAGTACACAAGTTTGAAACAAAAGTGGATATTTAGTACACAAGTTTGAAACAAAAGTGGATATTTAGTACACAAGTTTGAAACAAAAGTGGATATTTAGTACACAAGTTTGAAACAAAAGTGGATATTTAGTACACAAGTTTGAAACAAAAGTGGATATTTAGTACACAAGTTTGAAACAAAAAGTGGATATTTAGTACACAAGTTTGAAACAAAAAGTGGATATTTAGTACACAAGTTTGAAACAAAAAAGTGGATATTTAGTACACAAGTTTGAAACAAAAAAGTGGATATTTAGTACACAAGTTTGAAACAAAAGTGGATATTTAGTACACAAGTTTGAAACAAAAGTGGATATTTAGTACACAAGTTTGAAACAAAAGTGGATATTTAGTACACAAGTTTGAAACAAAAAGTGGATATTTAGTACACAAGTTTGAAACAAAAGTGGATATTTAGTACACAAGTTTGAAACAAAAGTGGATATTTAGTACACAAGTTTGAAACAAAAGTGGATATTTAGTACACAAGTTTGGATATTTAGTACACAAGTTTGAAACAAAAGTGGATATTTAGTACACAAGTTTGAAACAAAAGTGGATATTTAGTACACAAGTTTGAAACAAAAGTGGATATTTAGTACACAAGTTTGAAACAAAAAAGTGGATATTTAGTACACAAGTTTGAAACAAAAGTGGATATTTAGTTTGACAAGTTTGAAACAAAACAAAAAGTGGATATTTAGTACACAAGTTTGAAACAAAAAAGTGGATATTTAGTACACAAGTTTGAAACAAAAGTGGATATTTAGTACACAAGTTTGAAACAAAAAAGTGGATATTTAGTACACAAGTTTGAAACAAAAGTGGATATTTAGTACACAAGTTTGAAACAAAAGTGGATATTTAGTACACAAGTTTGAAACAAAAGTGGATATTTAGTACACAAGTTTGAAACAAAAGTGGATATTTAGTACACAAGTTTGAAACAAAAAGTGGATATTTAGTACACAAGTTTGAAACAAAAGTGGATATTTAGTACACAAGTTTGAAACAAAAAGTGGATATTTAGTACACAAGTTTGAAACAAAAGTGGATATTTAGTACACAAGTTTGAAACAAAAGTGGATATTTAGTACACAAGTTTGAAACAAAAAGTGGATATTTAGTACACAAGTTTGAAACAAAAAGTGGATATTTAGTACACAAGTTTGAAACAAAAATGGATATTTAGTACACAAGTTTGAAACAAAAAGTGGATATTTAGTACACAAGTTTGAAACAAAAAGTGGATATTTAGTACACAAGTTTGAAACAAAAAGTGGATATTTAGTACACAAGTTTGAAACAAAAGTGGATATTTAGTACACAAGTTTGACAAAAAAGTGGATATTTAGTACACAAGTTTGAAACAAAAAGTGGATATTTAGAAACAAAAAGTGGATATTTAGTACAAAGTTTGAAACAAAAAGTGGATATTTAGTACACAAGTTTGAAACAAAAGTGGATATTTAGTACACAAGTTTGAAACAAAAGTGGATATTTAGTACACAAGTTTGAAACAAAAGTGGATATTTAGTACACAAGTTTGAAACAAAAAGTGGATATTTAGTACACAAGTTTGAAACAAAAGTGGATATTTAGTACACAAGTTTGAAACAAAAAGTGGATATTTAGTACACAAGTTTGAAACAAAAGTGGATATTTAGTACACAAGTTTGAAACAAAAAAGTGGATATTTAGTACACAAGTTTGAAACAAAATTTAGTACACAAGTTTGAAACAAAAGTGGATATTTAGTACACAAGTTTGAAACAAAAGTGGATATTTAGTACACAAGTTTGAAACAAAAGTGGATATTTAGTACACAAGTTTGAAACAAAAGTGGATATTTAGTACACAAGTTTGAAACAAAAGTGGATATTTAGTACACAAGTTTGAAACAAAAGTGGATATTTAGTACACAACAAGTTTGAAACAAAAGTGGATATTTAGTACACAAGTTTGAAACAAAAAGTGGATATTTAGTACACAAGTTTGAAACAAAAAGTTTTAGAAAAGTTTGAAACAAAAAAGTGGATATTTAGTACACAAGTTTGAAACAAAAGTGGATATTTAGTACACAAGTTTGAAACAAAAAAGTGGATATTTAGTACACAAGTTTGAAACAAAAAGTGGATATTTAGTACACAAGTTTGAAACAAAAAAGTGGATATTTAGTACACAAGTTTGAAACAAAAGTGGATATTTAGTACACAAGTTTGAAACAAAAAAGTGGATATTTAGTACACAAGTTTGAAACAAAAAAGTGGATATTTAGTACACAAGTTTGAAACAAAAAAGTGGATATTTAGTACACAAGTTTGAAACAAAAAGTGGATATTTAGTACACAAGTTTGAAACAAAAAGTGGATATTTAGTACACAAGTTTGAAACAAAAGTGGATATTTAGTACACAAGTTTGAAACAAAAAAGTGGATATTTAGTACACAAGTTTGAAACAAAAAAGTGGATATTTAGTACACAAGTTTGAAACAAAAGTGGATATTTAGTACACAAGTTTGAAACAAAAGTGGATATTTAGTACACAAGTTTGAAACAAAAAAGTGGATATTTAGTACACAAGTTTGAAACAAAAAAGTGGATATTTAGTACACAAGTTTGAAACAAAAAGTGGATATTTAGTACACAAGTTTGAAACAAAAAGTGGATATTTAGTACACAAGTTTGAAACAAAAAAGTGGATATTTAGTACACAAGTTTGAAACAAAAGTGGATATTTAGTACACAAGTTTGAAACAAAAGTGGATATTTAGTACACAAGTTTGAAACAAAAGTGGATATTTAGTACACAAGTTTGAAACAAAAGTGGATATTTAGTACACAAGTTTGAAACAAAAGTGGATATTTAGTACACAAGTTTGAAACAAAAGTGGATATTTAGTACACAAGTTTGAAACAAAAGTGGATATTTAGTACACAAGTTTGAAACAAAAAGTGGATATTTAGTACACAAGTTTGAAACAAAAAGTGGATATTTAGTACACAAGTTTGAAACAAAAGTGGATATTTAGTACACAAGTTTGAAACAAAAAGTGGATATTTAGTACACAAGTTTGAAACAAAAAGTGGATATTTAGTACACAAGTTTGAAACAAAAGTGGATATTTAGTACACAAGTTTGAAACAAAAGTGGATATTTAGTACACAAGTTTGAAACAAAAAAGTGGATATTTAGTACACAAGTTTGAAACAAAAGTGGATATTTAGTACACAAGTTTGAAACAAAAGTGGATATTTAGTACACAAGTTTGAAACAAAAGTGGATATTTAGTACACAAGTTTGAAACAAAAAAAGTGGATATTTAGTACACAAGTTTGAAACAAAAAGTGGATATTTAGTACACAAGTTTGAAACAAAAAAAGGATATTTAGTACACAAGTTTGAAACAAAAGTGGATATTTAGTACACAAGTTTGAAACAAAAAGTGGATATTTAGTACACAAGTTTGAAACAAAAGTGGATATTTAGTACACAAGTTTGAAACAAAAAGTGGATATTTAGTACACAAGTTTGAAACAAAAGTGGATATTTAGTACACAAGTTTGAAACAAAAAGTGGATATTTAGTACACAAGTTTGAAACAAAAAAAGTGGATATTTAGTACACAAGTTTGAAACAAAAGTGGATATTTAGTACACAAGTTTGAAACAAAAAAGTGGATATTTAGTACACAAGTTTGAAACAAAAAAGTGGATATTTAGTACACAAGTTTGAAACAAAAGTGGATATTTAGTACACAAGTTTGAAACAAAAGTGGATATTTAGTACAAAAAACAAAAGTGGATATTTAGTACACAAGTTTGAAACAAAAGTGGATATTTAGTACACAAGTTTGAAACAAAAGTGGATATTTAGTACACAAGTTTGAAACACAAGTTATTTAGACACAAGTTTGAAACAAAAAAGTGGATATTTAGTACACAAGTTTGAAACAAAAGTGGATATTTAGTACACAAGTTTGAAACAAAAGTGGATATTTAGTACACAAGTTTGAAACAAAAGTGGATATTTAGTACACAAGTTTGAAACAAAAGTGGATATTTAGTGTTTGAAACAAAAGTGGATATTTAGTACACAAGTTTGAAACAAAAGTGGATATTTAGTACACAAGTTTGAAACAAAAAAAAAGGGATATTTAGTACACAAGTTTGAAACAAAAAGTGGATATTTAGTACACAAGTTTGAAACAAAAAAGTGGATATTTAGTACACAAGTTTGAAACAAAAAGTGGATATTTAGTACACAAGTTTGAAACAAAAGTGGATATTTAGTACACAAGTTTGAAACAAAAGTGGATATTTAGTACACAAGTTTGAAACAAAAACAAAAGTGGATATTTAGTACACAAGTTTGAAACAAAAGTGGATATTTAGTACACAAGTTTGAAACAAAAAGTGGATATTTAGTACACAAGTTTGAAACAAAAAAAGTGGATATTTAGTACACAAGTTTGAAACAAAAGTGGATATTTAGTACACAAGTTTGAAACAAAAGTGGATATTTTACACAAGTTTGAACAAAAACAAAAAGTGGATATTTAGTACACAAAAACAAAAGTGGATATTTAGTACACAAGTTTGAAACAAAAGTGGATATTTAGACACAAGTTTGAAACAAAAGTGGATATTTAGTACACAAGTTTGAAACAAAAATGGATATTTAGTACACAAGTTTGAAACAAAAGTGGATATTTAGTACACAAGTTTGAAACAAAAAGTGGATATTTAGTACACAAGTTTGAAACAAAATTTAAGTGGATATTTAGTACACAAGTTTGAAACAAAAGTGGATATTTAGTACACAAGTTTGAAACAAAAGTGGATATTTAGTACACAAGTTTGAAACAAAAGTGGATATTTAGTACACAAGTTTGAAACAAAAGTGGATATTTAGTACACAAGTTTGAAACAAAAAGTGGATATTTAGTACACAAGTTTGAAACAAAAAGTGGATATTTAGTACACAAGTTTGAAACAAAAAGTGGATATTTAGTACACAAGTTTGAAACAAAAGTGGATATTTAGTACACAAGTTTGAAACAAAAAGTGGATATTTAGTACACAAGTTTGAAACAAAAGTGGATATTTAGTACACAAAAGTGTTTGAAATGAAACAAAAGTGGATATTTAGTACACAAGTTTGAAACAAAAGTGGATATTTAGTACACAAGTTTGAAACAAAAGTGGATATTTAGTACACAAGTTTGAAACAAAAGTGGATATTTAGTACACAAGTTTGAAACAAAAAAAAAGTGGATATTTAGTACACAAGTTTGAAACAAAAGTGGATATTTAGTACACAAGTTTGAAACAAAAAAAAAGTGGATATTTAGTACACAAGTTTGAAACAAAAAAGTGGATATTTAGTAGTACACAAGTTTGAAACAAAAAAAAGTGGATATTTAGTACACAAGTTTGAAACAAAAAGTGGATATTTAGTACACAAGTTTGAAACAAAAGTGGATATTTAGTACACAAGTTTGAAACAAAAAGTGGATATTTAGTACACAAGTTTGAAACAAAAAAAGTGGATATTTAGTACACAAGTTTGAAACAAAAGTGGATATTTAGTACACAAGTTTGAAACAAAAGTGGATATTTAGTACACAAGTTTGAAACAAAAGTGGATATTTAGTACACAAGTTTGAAACAAAAAGTGGATATTTAGTACACAAGTTTGAAACAAAAAAGTGGATATTTAGTACACAAGTTTGAAACAAAAGTGGATATTTAGTACACAAGTTTGAAACAAAAAGTGGATATTTAGTACACAAGTTTGAAACAAAAGTGGATATTTAGTACACAAGTTTGAAACAAAAGTGGATATTTAGTACACAAGTTTGAAACAAAAAGTGGATATTTAGTACACAAGTTTGAAACAAAATATTGGATATTTTGTACACAAGTTTGAAACAAAAAGTGGATATTTAGTACACAAGTTTGAAACAAAAGTGGATATTTTGTACACAAGTTTGAAACAAAAACTGGATATTTAGTACACAAGTTTGAAACAAAAAGTGGATATTTAGTACACAAGTTTGAAACAAAAGTGGATATTTAGTACACAAGTTTGAAACAAAAGTGGATATTTAGTACACAAGTTTGAAACAAAAGTGGATATTTAGTACACAAGTTTGAAACAAAAGTGGATATTTAGTACACAAGTTTGAAACAAAAATATTGGATATTTAGTACACAAGTTTGAAACAAAAGTGGATATTTAGTACACAAGTTTGAAACAAAAAGTGGATATTTAGTACACAAGTTTGAAACAAAAAGTGGATATTTAGTACACAAGTTTGAAACAAAAGTGGATATTTAGTACACAAGTTTGAAACAAAAAAAGTGGATATTTAGTACACAAGTTTGAAACAAAAGTGGATATTTAGTACACAAGTTTGAAACAAAAGTGGATATTTAGTACACAAGTTTGAAACAAAAAAGTGGATATTTAGTACACAAGTTTGAAACAAAAAGTGGATATTTAGTACACAAGTTTGAAACAAAAAAGTGGATATTTAGTACACAAGTTTGAAACAAAAAAGTGGATATTTAGTACACAAGTTTGAAACAAAAGTGGATATTTAGTACACAAGTTTGAAACAAAAGTGGATATTTAGGGATATTTATTTGAAACAAAAAGTGGATATTTAGTACACAAGTTTGAAACAAAAGTGGATATTTAGTACACAAGTTTGAAACAAAAGTGGATATTTAGTACACAAGTTTGAAACAAAAGTGGATATTTAGTACACAAGTTTGAAACAAAAGTGGATATTTAGTACACAAGTTTGAAACAAAAGTGGATATTTAGTACACAAGTTTGAAACAAAAAAAGTGGATATTTAGTACACAAGTTTGAAACAAAAAAGTGGATATTTAGTACACAAGTTTGAAACAAAAGTGGATATTTAGTACACAAGTTTGAAACAAAAAGTGGATATTTAGTACACAAGTTTGAAACAAAAAAGTGGATATTTAGTACACAAGTTTGAAACAAAAGTGGATATTTAGTACACAAGTTTGAAACAAAAGTGGATATTTAGTACACAAGTTTGAAACAAAAAATGGATATTTAGTACACAAGTTTGAAACAAAAGTGGATATTTAGTACAAAGTTTGAAACAAAAGTGGATATTTAGTACACAAGTTTGAAACAAAAAAGTGGATATTTAGTACACAAGTTTGAAACAAAAAAGTGGATATTTAGTACACAAGTTTGAAACAAAAGTGGATATTTAGTACACAAGTTTGAAACAAAAGTGGATATTTAGTACACAAGTTTGAAACAAAAGTGGATATTTAGTACACAAGTTTGAAACAAAAGTGGATATTTAGTACACAAGTTTGAAACAAAAGTGGATATTTAGTACACAAGTTTGAAACAAAAAAGTGGATATTTAGTACACAAGTTTGAAACAAAAGTGGATATTTAGTACACAAGTTTGAAACAAAAAAGTGGATATTTAGTACACAAGTTTGAAACAAAAGTGGATATTTAGTACACAAGTTTGAAACAAAAGTGGATATTTAGTACACAAGTTTGAAACAAAAAGTGGATATTTAGTACACAAGTTTGAAACAAAAAGTGGATATTTAGTACACAAGTTTGAAACAAAAATATTTAGTGGATATTTAGTACACAAGTTTGAAACAAAAAGTGGATATTTAGTACACAAGTTTGAAACAAAAGTGGATATTTAGTACACAAGTTTGAAACAAAAGTGGATATTTAGTACACAAGTTTGAAACAAAAGTGGATATTTAGTACACAAGTTTGAAACAAAAAGTGGATATTTAGTACACAAGTTTGAAACAAAAAAGTGGATATTTAGTACACAAGTTTGAAACAAAAAGTGGATATTTAGTACACAAGTTTGAAACAAAAAAGTGGATATTTAGTACACAAGTTTGAAACAAAAGTGGATATTTAGTACACAAGTTTGAAACAAAAGTGGATATTTAGTACACAAGTTTGAAACAAAAGTGGATATTTAGTACACAAGTTTGAAACAAAAAAGTGGATATTTAGTACACAAGTTTGAAACAAAAAAGTGGATATTTAGTACACAAGTTTGAAACAAAAAAGTGGATATTTAGTACACAAGTTTGAAACAAAAGTGGATATTTAGTACACAAGTTTGAAACAAAAAAGTGGATATTTAGTACACAAGTTTGAAACAAAAAAGTGGATATTTAGTACACAAGTTTGAAACAAAAAAGTGGATATTTAGTACACAAGTTTGAAACAAAAAGTGGATATTTAGTACACAAGTTTGAAACAAAAGTGGATATTTAGTACACAAGTTTGAAACAAAAGTGGATATTTAGTACACAAGTTTGAAACAAAAGTGGATATTTAGTACACAAGTTTGAAACAAAAGTGGATATTTAGTACACAAGTTTGAAACAAAAGTGGATATTTAGTACACAAGTTTGAAACAAAAAAAGTGGATATTTAGTACACAAGTTTGAAACAAAAAAGTGGATATTTAGTACACAAGTTTGAAACAAAAGTGGATATTTAGTACACAAGTTTGAAACAAAAAAGTGGATATTTAGTACACAAGTTTGAAACAAAAAAGTGGATATTTAGTACACAAGTTTGAAACAAAAAACAAAAAAGTGGATATTTAGTACACAAGTTTGAAACAAAAGTGGATATTTAGTACACAAGTTTGAAACAAAAGTGGATATTTAGTACACAAGTTTGAAACAAAAGTGGATATTTAGTACACAAGTTTGAAACAAAAGTGGATATTTAGTACACAAGTTTGAAACAAAACGTGGATATTTAGTACACAAGTTTGAAACAAAAAGTGGATATTTAGTACACAAGTTTGAAACAAAAAGTGGATATTTAGTACACAAGTTTGAAACAAAAGTGGATATTTAGTACACAAGTTTGAAACAAAAAAGTGGATATTTAGTACACAAGTTTGAAACAAAAAAGTGGATATTTAGTACACAAGTTTGAAACAAAAAGTGGATATTTAGTACACAAGTTTGAAACAAAAATATTTAGTACACAAGTGGATATTTAGTACACAAGTTTGAAACAAAAAGTGGATATTTAGTACACAAGTTTGAAACAAAAATGGATATTTAGTACACAAGTTTGAAACAAAAAGTGGATATTTAGTACACAAGTTTGAAACAAAAAGTGGATATTTAGTACACAAGTTTGAAACAAAAAGTGGATATTTAGTACACAAGTTTGAAACAAAAAGTGGATATTTAGTACACAAGTTTGAAACAAAAAGTGGATATTTAGTACACAAGTTTGAAACAAAAGTGGATATTTAGTACACAAGTTTGAAACAAAAGTGGATATTTAGTACACAAGTTTGAAACAAAAGTGGATATTTAGTACACAAGTTTGAAACAAAAAGTGGATATTTAGTACACAAGTTTGAAACAAAAAAGTGGATATTTAGTACACAAGTTTGAAACAAAAGTGGATATTTAGTACACAAGTTTGAAACAAAAAAGTGGATATTTAGTACACAAGTTTGAAACAAAAGTGGATATTTAGTACACAAGTTTGAAACAAAAAAGTGGATATTTAGTACACAAGTTTGAAACAAAAAGTGGATATTTAGTACACAAGTTTGAAACAAAAAGTGGATATTTAGTACACAAGTTTGAAACAAAAAATTTAGTGGATATTTAGTACACAAGTTTGAAACAAAAAAGTGGATATTTAGTACACAAGTTTGAAACAAAAAGTGGATATTTAGTACACAAGTTTGAAACAAAAAGTGGATATTTAGTACACAAGTTTGAAACAAAAAGTGGAAACACAAGTTTGGATATTTAGTACACAAGTTTGAAACAAAAAAGTGGATATTTAGTACACAAGTTTGAAACAAAAGTGGATATTTAGTACACAAGTTTGAAACAAAAGTGGATATTTAGTACACAAGTTTGAAACAAAAGTGGATATTTAGTACACAAGTTTGAAACAAAAAGTGGATATTTAGTACACAAGTTTGAAACAAAAGTGGATATTTAGTACACAAGTTTGAAACAAAAGTGGATATTTAGTACACAAGTTTGAAACAAAAGTGGATATTTAGTACACAAGTTTGAAACAAAAGTGGATATTTAGTACACAAGTTTGAAACAAAAAAGTGGATATTTAGTACACAAGTTTGAAACAAAAAGTGGATATTTAGTACACAAGTTTGAAACAAAAAAGTGGATATTTAGTACACAAGTTTGAAACAAAAAAGTGGATATTTAGTACACAAGTTTGAAACAAAAGTGGATATTTAGTACACAAGTTTGAAACAAAAGTGGATATTTAGTACACAAGTTTGAAACAAAAGTGGATATTTAGTACACAAGTTTGAAACAAAAGTGGATATTTAGTACACAAGTTTGAAACAAAAGTGGATATTTAGTACACAAGTTTGAAACAAAAGTGGATATTTAGTACACAAGTTTGAAACAAAAGTGGATATTTAGTGGATATTTTAGTACACAAGTTTGAAACAAAAGTGGATATTTAGTACACAAGTTTGAAACAAAAGTGGATATTTAGTACACAAGTTTGAAACAAAAGTGGATATTTAGTACACAAGTTTGAAACAAAAGTGGATATTTAGTACACAAGTTTGAAACAAAAGTGGATATTTAGTACACAAGTTTGAAACAAAAGTGGATATTTAGTACACAAGTTTGAAACAAAAAAGTGGATATTTAGTACACAAGTTTGAAACAAAAAGTGGATATTTAGTTGAAACAAAAAAGTGGATACACAAGTTTGAAACAAAAAATATTTAGTACACAAGTTTGAAACAAAAAGTGGATATTTAGTACACAAGTTTGAAACAAAAGTGGATATTTAGTACACAAGTTTGAAACAAAAAGTGGATATTTAGTACACAAGTTTGAAACAAAAAGTGGATATTTAGTACACAAGTTTGAAACAAAAAAGTGGATATTTAGTACACAAGTTTGAAACAAAAGTGGATATTTAGTACACAAGTTTGAAACAAAAGTGGATATTTAGTACACAAGTTTGAAACAAAAAAGTGGATATTTAGTACACAAGTTTGAAACAAAAGTGGATATTTAGTACACAAGTTTGAAACAAAAGTGGATATTTAGTACACAAGTTTGAAACAAAAAAGTGGATATTTAGTACACAAGTTTGAAACAAAAGTGGATATTTAGTACACAAGTTTGAAACAAAAACAAAAGTGGATATTTAGTACACAAGTTTGAAACAAAAGTGGATATTTAGTACACAAGTTTGAAACAAAAGTGGATATTTAGTACACAAGTTTGAAACAAAAGTGGATATTTAGTACACAAGTTTGAAACAAAAGTGGATATTTAGTACACAAGTTTGAAACAAAAAGTGGATATTTAGTACACAAGTTTGAAACAAAAAGTGGATATTTAGTACACAAGTTTGAAACAAAAGTGGATATTTAGTACACAAGTTTGAAACAAAAGTGGATATTTAGTACACAAGTTTGAAACAAAAAAAGTGGATATTTAGTACACAAGTTTGAAACAAAAAGTGGATATTTAGTACACAAGTTTGAAACAAAAGTGGATATTTAGTACACAAGTTTGAAACAAAAAGTGGATATTTAGTACAAAGTTTGAAACAAAAAAGTGGATATTTAGTACACAAGTTTGAAACAAAAAAGTGGATATTTAGTACACAAGTTTGAAACAAAAAAGTGGATATTTAGTACACAAGTTTGAAACAAAAAAGTGGATATTTAGTACACAAGTTTGAAACAAAAGTGGATATTTAGTACACAAGTTTGAAACAAAAGTGGATATTTAGTACACAAGTTTGAAACAAAAAGTGGATATTTAGTACACAAGTTTGAAACAAAAAACACAAGTGGATATTTAGTACACAAGTTTGAAACAAAAGTGGATATTTAGTACACAAGTTTGAAACAAAAGTGGATATTTAGTACACAAGTTTGAAACAAAAGTGGATATTTAGTACACAAGTTTGAAACAAAAAAGTGGATATTTAGTACACAAGTTTGAAACAAAAGTGGATATTTAGTACACAAGTTTGAAACAAAAAAGTGGATATTTAGTACACAAGTTTGAAACAAAAGTGGATATTTAGTACACAAGTTTGAAACAAAAAAAAGTGGATATTTAGTACACAAGTTTGAAACAAAAAAGTGGATATTTAGTACACAAGTTTGAAACAAAAAAGTGGATATTTAGTACACAAGTTTGAAACAAAAAAGTGGATATTTAGTACACAAGTTTGAAACAAAAGTGGATATTTAGTACACAAGTTTGAAACAAAAGTGGATATTTAGTACACAAGTTTGAAACAAAAAGTGGATATTTAGTACACAAGTTTGAAACAAAAGTGGATATTTAGTACACAAGTTTGAAACAAAAGTGGATATTTAGTACACAAGTTTGAAACAAAAGTGGATATTTAGTACACAAGTTTGACACAAAAAACAAAAGTGGATATTTAGTACACAAGTTTGAAACAAAAAGTGGATATTTAGTACACAAGTTTGAAACAAAAGTGGATATTTAGTACACAAGTTTGAAACAAAAGTGGATATTTAGTACACAAGTTTGAAACAAAAAGTGGATATTTAGTACACAAGTTTGAAACAAAAGTGGATATTTAGTACACAAGTTTGAAACAAAAAGTGGATATTTAGTACACAAGTTTGAAACAAAAAAGTGGATATTTAGTACACAAGTTTGAAACAAAAAGTGGATATTTAGTACACAAGTTTGAAACAAAAAGTGGATATTTAGTACACAAGTTTGAAACAAAAGTGGATATTTAGTACACAAGTTTGAAACAAAAGTGGATATTTAGTACACAAGTTTGAAACAAAAAAAGTGGATATTTAGTACACAAGTTTGAAACAAAAGTGGATATTTAGTACACAAGTTTGAAACAAAAGTGGATATTTAGTACACAAGTTTGAAACAAAAGTGGATATTTAGTACACAAGTTTGAAACAAAAGTGGATATTTAGTACACAAGTTTGAAACAAAAAGTGGATATTTAGTACACAAGTTTGAAACAAAAAGTGGATATTTAGTACACAAGTTTGAAACAAAAGTGGATATTTAGTACACAAGTTTGAAACAAAAGTGGATATTTAGTACACAAGTTTGAAACAAAAGTGGATATTTAGTACACAAGTTTGAAACAAAAGTGGATATTTAGTACACAAGTTTGAAACAAAAGTGGATATTTAGTACACAAGTTTGAAACAAAAAAGTGGATATTTAGTACACAAGTTTGAAACAAAAAAAAAGTGGATATTTAGTACACAAGTTTGAAACAAAAGTGGATATTTAGTACACAAGTTTGAAACAAAAAGTGGATATTTAGTACACAAGTTTGAAACAAAAAAGTGGATATTTAGTACACAAGTTTGAAACAAAAAGTGGATATTTAGTACACAAGTTTGAAACAAAAAAGTGGATATTTAGTACACAAGTTTGAAACAAAAAAGTGGATATTTAGTACACAAGTTTGAAACAAAAAGTGGATATTTAGTACACAAGTTTGAAACAAAAGTGGATATTTAGTACACAAGTTTGAAACAAAAGTGGATATTTAGTACACAAGTTTGAAACAAAAGTGGATATTTAGTACACAAGTTTGAAACAAAATATTTGGTATATTTGAAACACAAGTTTGAAACAAAAGTTTGAAACAAAAGTGGATATTTAGTACACAAGTTTGAAACAAAAGTGGATATTTACACAAGTTTGAAACAAAAGTGGATATTTAAACAAAGTTTGAAACAAAAGTGGATATTTAGTACACAAGTTTGAAACAAAAAAGTGGATATTTAGT
Source organism: Tachypleus tridentatus (assembly GCF_004210375.1). Taxonomy (NCBI): domain Eukaryota; kingdom Metazoa; phylum Arthropoda; class Merostomata; order Xiphosura; family Limulidae; genus Tachypleus; species Tachypleus tridentatus. The sequence continues at coordinate 10,394,008 of NC_134826.1, read as the reverse complement.
ACACAAGTTTGAAACAAAAGTGGATATTTAGTACACAAGTTTGAAACAAAAGTGGATATTTAGTACACAAGTTTGAAACAAAAAGTGGATATTTAGTACACAAGTTTGAAACAAAAGTGGATATTTAGTACACAAGTTTGAAACAAAAAGTGGATATTTAGTACACAAGTTTGAAACAAAAAGTGGATATTTAGTACACAAGTTTGAAACAAAAAAGTGGATATTTAGTACACAAGTTTGAAACAAAAAGTGGATATTTAGTACACAAGTTTGAAACAAAAAAGTGGATATTTAGTACACAAGTTTGAAACAAAAGTGGATATTTAGTACACAAGTTTGAAACAAAAGTGGATATTTAGTACACAAGTTTGAAACAAAAGTGGATATTTAGTACACAAGTTTGAAACAAAAGTGGATATTTAGTACACAAGTTTGAAACAAAAGTGGATATTTAGTACACAAGTTTGAAACAAAAAAAGTGGATATTTAGTACACAAGTTTGAAACAAAAGTGGATATTTAGTACACAAGTTTGAAACAAAAAGTGGATATTTAGTACACAAGTTTGAAACAAAAGTGGATATTTAGTACACAAGTTTGAAACAAAAATATTTAGTACACAAGTTTGAAACAAAAGTGGATATTTAGTACACAAGTTTGAAACAAAAAGTGGATATTTAGTACACAAGTTTGAAACAAAAGTGGATATTTAGTACACAAGTTTGAAACAAAAGTGGATATTTAGTACACAAGTTTGAAACAAAAGTGGATATTTAGTACACAAGTTTGAAACAAAAAAGTGGATATTTAGTACACAAGTTTGAAACAAAAAGTGGATATTTAGTACACAAGTTTGAAACAAAAGTGGATATTTAGTACACAAGTTTGAAACAAAAAAGTGGATATTTAGTACACAAGTTTGAAACAAAAAAGTGGATATTTAGTACACAAGTTTGAAACAAAAAAGTGGATATTTAGTACACAAGTTTGAAACAAAAAGTGGATATTTAGTACACAAGTTTGAAACAAAAAGTGGATATTTAGGTGGATATTTAGTACACAAGTTTGAAACAAAAAGTGGATATTTAGTACACAAGTTTGAAACAAAAGTGGATATTTAGTACACAAGTTTGAAACAAAAAAGTGGATATTTAGTACACAAGTTTGAAACAAAAAGTGGATATTTAGTTTGACAAAAAGTTTGAAACAAAAACAAAAGTGGATATTTAGTACACAAGTTTGAAACAAAAGTGGATATTTAGTACACAAGTTTGAAACAAAAGTGGATATTTAGTACACAAGTTTGAAACAAAAGTGGATATTTAGTACACAAGTTTGAAACAAAAGTGGATATTTAGTACACAAGTTTGAAACAAAAGTGGATATTTAGTACACAAGTTTGAAACAAAAGTGGATATTTAGTACACAAGTTTGAAACAAAAGTGGATATTTAGTACACAAGTTTGAAACAAAAAGTGGATATTTAGTACACAAGTTTGAAACAAAAGTGGATATTTAGTACACAAGTTTGAAACAAAAGTGGATATTTAGTACACAAGTTTGAAACAAAAGTGGATATTTAGTACACAAGTTTGAAACAAAAGTGGATATTTAGTACACAAGTTTGAAACAAAAAGTGGATATTTAGTACACAAGTTTGAAACAAAAGTGGATATTTAGTACACAAACAAAAAGTTATTTAGAAAAGTTTGAAAAAAAGTGGATATTTAGTACACAAGTTTGAAACAAAAGTGGATATTTAGTACACAAGTTTGAAACAAAAATAGTGGATATTTAGTACACAAGTTTGAAACAAAAAAAGTGGATATTTAGTACACAAGTTTGAAACAAAAGTGGATATTTAGTACACAAGTTTGAAACAAAAGTGGATATTTAGTACACAAGTTTGAAACAAAAGTGGATATTTAGTACACAAGTTTGAAACAAAAGTGGATATTTAGTACACAAGTTTGAAACAAAAGTGGATATTTAGTACACAAGTTTGAAACAAAAAAGTGGATATTTAGTACACAAGTTTGAAACAAAAGTGGATATTTAGTACACAAGTTTGAAACAAAAGTGGATATTTAGTACACAAGTTTGAAACAAAAAAAGTGGATATTTAGTACACAAGTTTGAAACAAAAAGTGGATATTTAGTACACAAGTTTGAAACAAAAACTGGATATTTAGTACACAAGTTTGAAACAAAAGTGGATATTTAGTACACAAGTTTGAAACAAAAGTGGATATTTAGTACACAAGTTTGAAACAAAAAAGTGGATATTTAGTACACAAGTTTGAAACAAAAAAGTGGATATTTAGTACACAAGTTTGAAACAAAAGTGGATATTTATATTTGAAACAAAAGTGGATATTTAGTACACAAGTTTGAAACAAAAAAGTGGATATTTTGAAACAAAAGTGGACACAAGTTTGAAACAAAAGTGGATATTTAGTACACAAGTTTGAAACAAAAGTGGATATTTAGTACACAAGTTTGAAACAAAAATATTTAGTGGATATTTAGTACACAAGTTTGAAACACACAAGTTTGAAACAAAAGTACACAAGTTTGAAACAAAAGTGGATATTTAGTACACAAGTTTGAAACAAAAGTGGATATTTAGTACACAAGTTTGAAACAAAAAGTGGATATTTAGTACACAAGTTTGAAACAAAAAGTGGATATTTAGTACACAAGTTTGAAACAAAAAACACAAGTGGATATTTAGTACACAAGTTTGAAACAAAATTTAGTACACAAGTTTGAAACAAAAGTGGATATTTAGTACACAAGTTTGAAACAAAAGTGGATATTTAGTACACAAGTTTGAAACAAAAGTGGATATTTAGTACACAAAAGTTTGAAACAAAAAAAGTGGATATTTAGTACACAAGTTTGAAACAAAAAGTGGATATTTAGTACACAAGTTTGAAACAAAAAAGTGGATATTTAGTACACAAGTTTGAAACAAAAGTGGATATTTAGTACACAAGTTTGAAACAAAAGTGGATATTTAGTACACAAGTTTGAAACAAAAGTGGATATTTAGTACACAAGTTTGAAACAAAAACAAGTTTGAAACAAAAGATATTTAGTACACAAGTTTGAAACAAAAAGTGGATATTTAGTACACAAGTTTGAAACAAAAAGTGGATATTTAGTACACAAGTTTGAAACAAAAAAGTGGATATTTAGTACACAAGTTTGAAACAAAAGTGGATATTTAGTACACAAGTTTGAAACAAAAGTGGATATTTAGTACACAAGTTTGAAACAAAAGTGGATATTTAGTACACAAGTTTGAAACAAAAAAGTGGATATTTAGTACACAAGTTTGAAACAAAAGTGGATATTTAGTACACAAGTTTGAAACAAAAGTGGATATTTAGTACACAAGTTTGAAACAAAAAAAAGTGGATATTTAGTTTGAAACAAAAGTGGATATTTAGTACACAAGTTTGAAACAAAAGTGGATATTTAGTACACAAGTTTGAAACAAAAGTGGATATTTAGTACACAAGTTTGAAACAAAAGTGGATATTTAGTACACAAGTTTGAAACAAAAGTGGATATTTAGTACACAAGTTTGAAACAAAAGTGGATATTTAGTACACAAAAAGTTTGAAACAAAAGTGGATATTTAGTACACAAGTTTGAAACAAAAACTGGATATTTAGTACACAAGTTTGAAACAAAAAGTGGATATTTAGTACACAAGTTTGAAACAAAAAGTGGATATTTAGTACACAAGTTTGAAACAAAAAGTGGATATTTAGTACACAAGTTTGAAACAAAAAGTGGATATTTAGTACACAAGTTTGAAACAAAAACTGGATATTTAATACACACGTTTGAAACAAAAAGTGGATATTTTGTACACAAGTTTGAAACAAAAACTGGATATTTAATACACACGTTTGAAACAAAAAGTGGATATTTTGTACACAAGTTTGAAACAAAAGTGGATATTTAGTACACAAGTTTGAAACAAAAACTGGATATTTAATACACACGTTTGAAACAAAAAGTGGATATTTTGTACACAAGTTTGAAACAAAAAGTGGATATTTTGTACACAAGTTTGAAACAAAAACTGGATATTTAGTACACAAGTTTGAAACAAAAAGTGGATATTTTGTACACAAGTTTGAAACATAAAGTGGATATTTTGTACACAAGTTTGAAACAAAAAGTGGTTATTTAGTACACAAGTTTGAAACAAAAACTGGATATTTAATACACACGTTTGAAACAAAAAGTGGATATTTTGTACACAAATTTGAAACAAAAAGTGGATATTTAGTACACAAGTTTGAAACAAAAACTGGATATTTAATACACACGTTTGAAACAAAAAGTGGATATTTTGTACACAAGTTTGAAACAAAAAGTGGATATTTTGTACACAAGTTTGAAACAAAAACTGGATATTTAGTACACAAGTTTGAAACAAAAAGTGGATATTTCTTACACAACTTTGAAACAAAAAGTGATATTTAGTACACAAATTTGAAACAAAAAGTGGATATTTAGCACACAAGTTTGAAACAAAAAGTGGATATTTAGCACACAAGTTTGAAACAAAAAGTGGATATTTAATACACAAGTTTGAAACAAAAAGTGGATATTTAGTACACAAGTTTGAAACAAAAATTGGATATTTAGTACACAACTTTCAAACAAAAAGTGGATATTTAGTACACAACTTTGAAACAAAATGTGGATATTTTGTACACACGTTTGAAACAAAAAGTGGATATTTAGTACACAATTTTCAAACAAAAAATGGATATCTAGTACACAAGTTTGAAACAAAAATTGGATATTTAGTACACAAGTTTGAAACAAAAAGTGGTATTTAGTACACAAGTTTGAAACAAAAAGTGGTATTTAGTACACAAGTTTGAAACAAAAGTGGATATTTAGTACACAAGTTTGAAACAAAAAGTGGATATTTAGTACACAAGTTTGAAACAAAAAGTGGTATTTAGTACACAAGTTTGAAACAAAAAGTGGATATTTAGTACACAAGTTTGAAACAAAAAGTGGATCTTTAATACACAAGTTTGAAACAAAAAGTGGATATTTAGTACACAAGTTTGAAACAAAAAGTGGATATTTAATACACAAGTTTAAAACAAAAATTGGTAATTTAGTGCAAAAGATTGAAACAAAACGTGGATATTTAGTACACAAGTTTGAAACAAAAAGTGGTATTTAGTACACAAGTTTGAAACAAAAGTGGATATTAAGTACACAAGTTTGAAACAAAAGTGGTATTTAGTACACAAGTTTGAAACAAAAGTGGATATTTAGTACACAAGTTTGAAACAAAAGTGGTATTTAGTACACAAGTTTGAAACAAAAATGATATTTAGTACACAAGTTTGAAACAAAAAGTGGATATTTAGTACACAACTTTGAAACAAAAACTGGATATTTAATTCACAAGTTTGAAACAAAAATTGGATATTTAGTACACAAGTTTGAAACAAAAGTGGATATTTAGTACACAAGTTTGAAACAAAAAAAAATGATATTTAGTACACAAGTTTGAAACAAAAGTGGATATTTAGTACACAAGTTTGAAACAAAAGTGGATATTTAGTACACAAGTTTGAAACAAAAAAGTGGATATTTAGTACACAAGTTTGAAACAAAAGTGGATATTTAGTACACAAGTTTGAAACAAAAAGTGGATATTTAGTACACAAGTTTGAAACAAAAGTGGATATTTAGTACACAAGTTTGAAACAAAAAATATTGGATATTTAGTACACAAGTTTGAAACAAAAGTGGATATTTAGTACACAAGTTTGAAACAAAAGTGGATATTTAGTACACAAGTTTGAAACAAAAAGTGGATATTTAGTACACAAGTTTGAAACAAAAGTGGATATTTAGTACACAAGTTTGAAACAAAAAAGTGGTATTTAGTACACAAGTTTGAAACAAAAAGTGGATATTTAGTACACAAGTTTGAAACAAAAAGTGGATATTTAGTACACAAGTTTGAAACAAAAGTGGATATTTAGTACACAAGTTTGAAACAAAAAAGTGGATATTTAGTACACAAGTTTGAAACAAAAAGTGGATATTTAGTACACAAGTTTGAAACAAAAAGTGGATATTTAGTACACAAGTTTGAAACAAAAAGTGGATATTTAGTACACAAGTTTGAAACAAAAAGTGGATATTTAGTACACAAGTTTGAAACAAAAGTGGATATTTAGTACACAAGTTTGAAACAAAAAAGTTTGAAACAAAAGTGGATATTTAGTACACAAGTTTGAAACAAAAGTGGATATTTAGTACACAAGTTTGAAACAAAAGTGGATATTTAGTACACAAGTTTGAAACAAAAGTGGATATTTAGTACACAAGTTTGAAACAAAAGTGGATATTTAGTACACAAGTTTGAAACAAAAGTGGATATTTAGTACACAAGTTTGAAACAAAAAGTGGATATTTAGTACACAAGTTTGAAACAAAAGTGGATATTTAGTACACAAGTTTGAAACAAAAAAGTGGATATTTAGTACACAAGTTTGAAACAAAAGTGGATATTTAGTACACAAGTTTGAAACAAAAGTGGATATTTAATACACACGTTTGAAACAAAAAGTGGATATTTTGTACACAAGTTTGAAACAAAAAGTGGATATTTAGTACACAAGTTTGAAACAAAAACTGGATATTTAATACACACGTTTGAAACAAAAAGTGGATATTTTGTACACAAGTTTGAAACAAAAAGTGGATATTTTGTACACAAGTTTGAAACAAAAACTGGATATTTAGTACACAAGTTTGAAACAAAAAGTGGATATTTTGTACACAAGTTTGAAACAAAAAGTGGATATTTTGTACACAAGTTTGAAACAAAAGTGGATATTTAGTACACAAGTTTGAAACAAAAAGTGGATATTTAATACACAAGTTTGAAACAAAAGTGGATATTTAGTACACAAGTTTGAAACAAAAAAGTGGATATTTAGTACACAAGTTTGAAACAAAAACTGGATATTTAATACACACGTTTGAAACAAAAAGTGGATATTTTGTACACAAGTTTGAAACAAAAAGTGGATATTTTGTACACAAGTTTGAAACAAAAACTGGATATTTAGTACACAAGTTTGAAACAAAAAGTGGATATTTCTTACACAACTTTGAAACAAAAAGTGATATTTAGTACACAAATTTGAAACAAAAAGTGGATATTTAGCACACAAGTTTGAAACAAAAGTGGATATTTAGTACACAAGTTTGAAACAAAAGTGGATATTTAGTACACAAGTTTGAAACAAAAGTGGATATTTAGTACACAAGTTTGAAACAAAAGTGGATATTTAGTACACAACTTTGAAACAGAAAGTGGATATTTAGTACACAAGTTTGAAACAACAAGTGGATATTTCTTACACAAGTTTCAAACAAAAAGTGGATATTTGGTACACAAGTTTGAAACAAAAAGTGGATATTTAGTACACAACTTTGAAACAAAAAGTGGATATTTAGTACACAAGTTTGAAACAAAAAGTGGATATTTCTTACACAACTTTGAAACAAAAAGTGATATTTAGTACACAAATTTGAAACAAAAAGTGGATATTTAGTACACAAGATTGAAACAGGAAGTGGATATTTAGTACACAAGTTGAAACAGAAAGTGGATATTTAGTACACAAGTTTGAAACAACAAGTGGATATTTCTTACACAAGTTTGAAACAAGAAGTGGATATTTAGTTCACAAGTTTGAAACAGAAAATGGATATTTAGTACACAAGTTTGAAACAAGTGGATATTTAGTACACAAGTTTGAAACAAAATGTGAACATTTAATACACACGTTTGAAACAAAAAGTGGATATTTAGTACACAAGTTTGAAACAAAAAGTGGATATTAGTACACAAGTTTGAAACAAAAAGTGTATATTTAGTGCACAACTTTGAAACAAGATATGGAGATTTAGTACACAAGATTGAATCAAAATGTGGATATTTAGTAAACAAGTTTGAAACAAAAAGTGGATATTTAGTACACAACTTTGAAACAAAATATGGAGATTTAGTACACAAGTTTGAAACAAAAAGTGGATATTTAATACATAAGTTTGAAACAAAAAGTGTATATTTAGTACTCAAGTTTGAAACAAAAAGTGGATATTTAGTACACAATTTGAAACAAAAAGTAATATTTAGTACACAAGTTTGAAACAAAAGTGGTTATTTCTTACACAACTTTGAAACAAAAAGTGATATTTAGTACACAAATTTGAAACAAAAAGTGGATATTTAGTACACAAAATTGAAACAGGAAATGGATATTTATTACACAAGTTGAAACAGAAAGTGGATATTTAGTACACAAGTTTGAAACAAAATGTGGATATTTAGTACACAAGTTTGAAACAAAATGTGGATATTTTGTACACAAGTTTGAAACAAAAAGTGGTTATTTAGTACACAAGTTTGAAACAAAAAGTGGATATTTAGTTCATAAGTTTGAAACAAAAAGTGGATATTTTGTACACAAGTTTGAAACAAAAAGTGGTTATTTAGTACACAAGTTTAAACAAAAAGTGGATATTTAGTACACAAGTTTGAAACAAAAACTGGATATTTTGTACACAAGTTTGAAACAAAAACTGGATATTTAGTACACAAGTTTGAAACAAAAAGTGGATATTTCTTACACAACTTTGAAACAAAAAGTGGATATTTAGTACACAAGATTGAAACAGGAAGTGGATATTTAGTACACAAGTTGAAACAGAAAGTGGATATTTAGTACACAAGTTTGAAACAACAAGTGGATATTTCTTACACAAGTTTAAACAAAAAGTGGATATTTTGTACACAAGTTTGAAACAAAAAGTGGTTATTTAGTACACAAGTTTGAAACAAAAAGTGGATCTTTAATACACAAGTTTAAACAAAAAGTGGATAACACCCGTGGCTGTACTAATGGTACTTTGTAGGCGCTTTACTCAGTTATTAAATACAGAACTTTATTGTAACGAAGTGGTAATACGTTTCAAAAAGGCACAAACGTAATAATGTTGATTATTAGAAGTTATTAACTAATCATTACTACAAGTTGTTAACTATCCATTACTACATGTTATTAACTATCCATTACTACAAGTTATTAACTATCCATTACTACAAGTTATTAACTATCCATTACTACAAGTTGTTAACTATCCACTACTACAAGTTATTAACTATCGATTACTACAAGTTGTTAACTAACCACTACTACAAGTTATTAACTATCGATTACTACATGTTGTTAACTATCGATTGCTACAAGTTGTTAACTATCCATTACTACAAGTTATTAACTAACCACTACTACAAGTTATTAACTATCGATTACTACAAGTTGTTAACTATCCATTACTACAAGTTATTAACTAACCATTACTACAAGTTATTAACTAACCACTACTACACGTTATTAACTATCCATTACTACAAGTTATTAACTATCCATTACTACAAGTTATTAACTATCCATTACTACAAGTTATTAACTATCCACTACTACAAGTTATTAACTAACCACTACTACAAGTTATTAAGTAGCCATTATTAGAAGTTATTAACTATCCACTACTACAAGTTATTAACTATCGATTACTACAAGTTGTTAACTAACCACTACTACAAGTTATTAACTATCGATTACTACATGTTGTTAACTATCGATTGCTACAAGTTATTAACTAACCATTACTACAAGTTATTAACTAACCACTACTACAAGTTATTAACTATCCATTACTACAAGTTATTAACTATCCATTACTACAAGTTATTAACTATCCATTACTACAAGTTATTAACTATCCACTACTACAAGTTATTAACTAACCACTACTACAAGTTATTAAGTAGCCATTACTACAAATTATTAACTAGCTCTGATTTTTCACTCTTATTTAACGTACTAAAATTTGTGTAAGTTTTTTCTTAAATTGGATGATATATGTTTTCATAAACTTTTCAGATTCAGTGTTGAATACGATATTATGAATATAACAGAAAATCTGTTTGATGATTTTGCACAATATGGATGTAAGAACTATTTCAAACCAGACTAATCTTTATTTACTTTTAGGTATGTGTAAGTTAATCTATTCATTGTTGTGTTTGACTTACAGTACATAACTTTGTATCATGATGCATAGATACAAATATTAGTACGATATGAGTTATCTTTTCAGATACACGTGTTGTACCAGCAGTTACAACATGTTTGTTACGCATATTGTTGCACTGTATTATATCTAGTTCATTTTTAATGGTCAGTCCTAAAACAGTAAACGTCATGTCATTAGGTGATGATTCTATAAATGATGATAAGTCATTTTCTGACGCATATGTTATGAAACATCCCAGGGATCTAGCACTAGTTTGAGGACTTATAACACTAAAAATCATGTTTCGATGCCTGCGCTGGGTAGAGCACAGACAGTTTTATTTAGCCGTGTTCTTAATATCGGACAAAATGGCGCTGAGAAGTGTGTGTGTTTTCTTATAGCAAAGCCACATCGGGATATCTGCTGAGCCAACCGAGAGGAATCGAACCCCTGATTTTAGCGGGCGCTGAAAAACGCACAGTGAACAACTCTGAGTGATTCTACTTTTGTTTAAAAACAGAAAATACAAATTAGTAAATAAACACTAATGGTATAAGGGTGTTTATTTTGTACGGATTTCTCCACTAACAAATCCTAAGTAACATTGCGATATATAATAGAAATATATAATTATTCCGTTTCTTTACTGAAATTCAAATAATCTTAACAATTATTAAAATAAATTAACATTTCAATTTTATCAAACAAACATATTTACGTTCCCTTACATTCTTATATATTCATCGAGGACAAAAACATGCCTAGTAATATTCTGTGCGCAGACATAACTGTCAGATATTGATCAACAACCAAATGACGTCATACTACGACACAGTCTGCGGCTTTTGCTGAAATATAGCCAGTTGTGAATCCAGAGAAAATCAGAGAATTTGGCTGTTTGGCAAGACTGGGTTCGAACATCCGATTGTTGAAATGACGGAGAAACAAATGCAGTAAGTTTAACGTCACTTAACTGTTATAAAGACGTAGTTTATTGTATAGAAATTCTACAATGAAAATGTTAACTTGGTGTGTATTGCCAGATTTGTTCTGTACAGCTATTATCACATTATTGTTTTGCTCCGTTTTTCCATCCCAGATCAAAAGGCTTTTTGTAGACTTGCTCATTTCTTTTGGCATAAAACATAAGATACCCCACGGTTTACATGGAAGTTGATTTGTAAGTTCAATAGAATAATTTTGTATTAAGTTAATAGGGTAAAGTAAACGTAATGTTTTAGAATCCATTTCAGCCAATGTATACCAAGTGAATTTAGAAAATATGAGAACTAAATATTAAACAAAAACTAACTGAATCTTACAACCCTACTCTACTGTAGCTTATAATTATTAAATAATGTAATAATTCCTATAGTAAAGCATGGGTTCCACACTTCAGCAATTGCTATGAATCTACATTTAACTTTATGTGTTGCCAGAAATAGTGTTGCTTCTTTACATGAACTTTTTGTTATTTTGTTGGTTTAACACCTGTTTAAAGTTAATAAGTTTAGATGACTTAAGCCTAAAAAGCGTAAGCCTCGCATAAAATCTAATTGGGTTACTTGCATTTATTTCCCTTTCCAGCACTAAAGTTTATCAAGGACTACGGGTTCCCCGCAAATATGGGCGCGTGCTCACCTTACTGCCGATGCGTAATTTGTATAATTGATTTTTATTATTTGCCCTGGTCATATTACGCTTTAAGAAAAACGTGTCATGGCTTCAGTAACCTCGTAACTTAAAAATATAAACTTTTAAACTTAGAAGCCTTGCATCACGGTGCAGAGGAATACAACCATCTAACACAAACGTATCTATTTAATTAACTTCTAACTCATTTTTAGTAGGATATTATAAACTGTACTTGTAATTTATTTGGTAAGCACTAGATGGAAGCACTAAACATTTCTGCGATATGTCGCTAGGCGTTTGCGTCAACATTAGCGTTAGTACATAAAATGAGCTACAAATGCGCAAACAGAAATAATTTGCTTCAGTTGAGAAAATAATCTTCCGCATTACCTGAAAATGAAAACTTTCAAATCCATAAAGCTATAATAAAAACTATATATACATTCACTGTGATAAATATATATTAATGGCGGCACTTTTCATGTTTGACGAAAACCGTGAAAGTCACGTAGAGGTCAAGATTGATTTTGTGAGACTTATAATAAAAAAAAAGATACATATTTTCAGCTAAATCATGATTCAAATATATTAAACAGGAGAATAAATATTGAAAATTTATTGTCGTTTTAAACGAACTTGTCTATCGAAATCTCAGGTTTCAGCATGTTCTGAGTTACTGTTTATTTCGGGGTGTTCTGTATTCTCTTCTTAAAGTAACGTCCCAGTGCTTAGTGTGCTCTACAGATGGTGCTGCAGGTAACAATTTTTACGACAAATAAATTATCTTTTAAATCCTACTTGAGAACAAAATAGACACTTGAATAAAATAATATTTGAAGAGCTGCTGTTCCTTGTAAGTTCTGTGTTTGTTTCGAATTTTGCGCAAAGCTGCACGAGGACTATATGCGCTACCTGTGTAAGACTAGATGAAAGCCAACTGGTCATCACCACCCGTTGTCAACGCTCTTGGGCTGCTGTTTTATCAACGAATAGTGGGTTTGACCGTAACATTACGACTGATAGAGCGAGCATGTATGATGTGACGGATTTTCGAACACTCGATCCTCAGATAACGAGTCGAGCGCACTAACCACTTGACTGTATATTGTATGACTAGTATACTGAATGGATGAGTCTAGCAGTGACCCTTTAAAAATAGTGTTCTACGTGTAAATTATAACTATACAGTATTTTGATTCAGTATTGTAACCATTAAAAGAACGGACTGCACGTGGCCTAGAGGTTATGACGCATATCTCTACATCAGAGAATGTAAGGCGCTCGCGTCCAGCTGCCTCAAAATATTGCTACAAGGCTTGAAGTTAGCTGTCTTCACCAAAATCTCTCTTTGCATCTTGTTTGTTTGGAATTTAGCACAAAGCTGTTTCTCTGCTCTACCCACCAAGGGTATCGAAACGCGGCTTTTAGCGGTGTAAGTCCAGAGACATACTATATCTCTCTTTGGAGCTAGCTGTCTCAATCATAATCTATCTCTCAATGTTAAGTCTAAGGACTTGTAACACTAAAGACTGTATTTTGATATCTGTGGTGGGCACAGTTCTGGTAATCCATTGTGCAACTTTGTGCTTAACTACAGACAAACAAAACAGATGAACACATTATTTGTTTGATTGTTTTAACTCCTATTTATTACCAAAATATTCAATTAAATACACGGTTTATCTCTGTGAGATTTCATTAGCAGTTCACTGAAGTTCACTAGTTTCGTACAGTAAACCTGCGTGTAATTCAGAATATTTCTAAAACTGTCGCACTATTTAAAGTATCCGTAAATGTAAGTATTGCAGGAACACTCTTCGTTAACCGTAAAGAACATTTTGTCCAAACCTCCAATCTAGTAATGTTGATTAAAGAGAGAAATGAAGACACCTTCGTTGTGTAACATAAGTTTAAAATATTACTTCACTACACTCATTTGAATAAAGCCGTAAAGTTTGAACTAAACTATTAGTGAATTTTAGTCCTAAGACAGGAAGTTTTTAAAATGTGATACGTTGTAATACGACGTTTCTTTATAATCACTTTGTGACTTAGTTAAAGAAATGATGATAAACTATAATATATATATGGTATCTACTGAAACAAACTGGTCGATTTTCATAGTAACTTTGTCACTCCAGATCTGTGATTCAGCACAAACTGTCCAATGGAAAGTCTCCACGTGTTGCTGCAATCTCTCTTTTAGTTTTACTTGGACTATATGAGAACCTCAGGGTTATCTTATCGCCATTTCATGAATATGTTAACCTAATCCAGTCTCTATATGTTTGGTACAATAGATGTTAACCTGTAAACCTTAGAATGTACAAGTAAATCAAAACTTTGAACCCCATCTTAATTAAACTTATTATTTGTACAATGGAGCGCCATTAAGCCGCGGACCAGTGAACCGCGAAATCGCTTAAGCCTCTGTAGCAAGTCTTGTGAGCAATGCTAGCGAGGATTATCGCGGCTCACCGCTAATTTAAGAACGTGTAAAAACGCGGCTTACGAGTTTAATCCTGGCTTTATAACTTCAAGGGGAATTTAAAAAGGATTTGCTTTAATTTGGGACAAAATAAAATATATTACAATAGAAATCGACCGTTAATCTACCTTATCCGCTCTCTATGTCAGCTTTATGGAGGCCGCCATTGTTACCGAATCACACCTCTCCATACATTAAAGTTAATCCGCGGTAAATCCATGAAAAAAGTGATCGATAATTAAAGTATTATTTTTAATTCGATAATCCGATATAATGATTACGCAACGGCCCGGATGAGGCTCCTCGGCGAAGCTGTTGGCGACTTCGGCTTTTCAGTCACAAAGGTTTAAGCCGCGGTTAAGCAGGTTGACCCCCCAAATACCGCGGCTTAACGGCGCTCCACTGTACATATATATAGTAAAGAACAGAGTTATGTACAGGCGGTGGAAAATAAAGTGCCCCCTCTAAAAATGTTCATTTCTTATATATTTTACTATATAACACTACAATGTGTAAAAGTATATGTTATTAGAACGTACACTACGAGATCTATTAAAATATCATCTCAAATTCTAATGTCAACACTGGCTTTTGTAAATTCGTGAACAAGTCATTATTTTAGTTACATTTTATTGTAAAACGTGTTGTAGTTTCTTAAATTTTCTTAGTACAATTGGCCAACAGAACGATCAACAAGTTTCTCTGTAGTTGTGGAGTTGTTAAAAAACAAGAGAATTGATGTTATAAAATGTCCACGTCAATCACCTGGTATTAATATTATTGAAAAGTATGAGCTAAGTTAAACTGATTAATGAAGTATCACCAAGTCAGACACAGAAGATGAACCTTTTTGAAATACCTAAAGAAGGATGGAAGTTAGGAATATCACATTTATGTGAAGCATGAATCAAAACCAAGGTTAACTAATCATGTGAAGCAGTACTAAAATCAAAAGGAATGTTAACTAATCATGTGAAGCAGTACTAAAATCAAAAGGAATGTCAACTAATCATGTGAAGCAGTATTAAAATCAAAAGGAATGTTAACTAATCATGTAAAGCAGTACTAAAATCAAAAGGAATGTTAACTAATCACGTGAAGCAGTACTAAAATCAAAAGGAATGTTAACTAATCATGTGAAGCAGTATTAAAATCAAAAGGAATGTTAACTAATCATGTAAAGCAGTATTAAAATCAAAAGGAATGTTAACTAATCATGTGAAGCAGTATTAAATTCAAAAGGAATGTTAACTAATCATGTGAAGCAGTACTAAAATCAAAAGGAATGTTAACTAATCATGTGAAGCAGTATTAAAATCAAAAGGAATGTTAACTAATCATGTAAAGCAGTACTAAAATCAAAAGGAATGTTAACTAATCATGTGAAGCAGTACTAAATTCAAAAGGAATGTTAACTAATCATGTGAAGCAGTACTAAATTCAAAAGGAATGTTAACTAATCATGCGAAGCAATACTAAAATCAAAAGGAATGTTAACTAAATATTAACTTGTAAAACTGGTTTGTGTTATTTTCAATTTCATATCTACGTTCGATTATTACAGAGAATAATACAGGCTAATTGCAATAAGATCTGAGAGACTACAGCACATGCACAACACTTGTTATAATAAAATGTAACTAAAATCATAAAATGTTTAGCTATTTACTGAAGCCAGTGTTAAAACTAGGATTTGAGATCATATTTAAACAGATCTCGTCGAGTGCGTTCTAAAAACATATGACTATTTATATATATATTTCTGTTATCTAATAAAAGATATAATATGTGGCCACTGTTTTTGTCCACCTCTCTATATCTCCCACACAATTTGATTAGATGTTGTAAGTTTATACGAATAAGTATAATAGAAAAGCTGGTTAACATTTTAGCAGCGTTAAATTCTATGTTACCATCTTATTAAACCACATAGATTTTCTATCGGTCGTTGTTCGTTATAATTAGATGCCCTATTATGAGATGAACGTTTGTTTGTTTGTTAGATATCCAGCCAAGCTACACGAGGAATGTTTGTGCTAGCTGTCTCTAATTCTGTACTGAGAGACACAACCCTCAGTCAGCTTTTGAAACACTCTTGTGATACCAAATAGTGGAATTTGACCGTCACTCTTATAACGCTCCCAAGATCTCAGTGTGCGCGGCTCTTACTTAGTGACCCACAACTACACAGTTTCACGCACTAACCACTAATCTAAATTCGTCTCTGTCACCAGTGGCAGAGCGGTATGTCTGCGAACGCACAGCGCTAGAAACCGGGTTCGATACCCGTGTTTGGTGTAGCTTTGTGTTTAATTCCAAACAAATATTCACATAAACAAATCTGTGTTGTGTTTATTGCTTTATCACTGCTAGATATTCACCTTCATTTCTGTACGTAGCTCGGGTGAAGATGAATGTGACGTCATTATTCGTAACCCCCACATCTCGAGCATGACCGAAGATGTCCTGTACCATTTGTCCCTCAGTTCTGGAAGTCATGACCTTCAAGAGATGTTTGGCGATATCAAGGTTTGTCCTGGTTTCTGTCTGTTTGTAATAAAATAAATACATGATGGACTTTCAATTACATTAACCGAATTCACGTGATAGTTGGATAAATAAACTGCTTTTACAAAATCGGTTACTGATGAGTAAGGAAGTATGCTCCCCTCGTCGTTCGAACATAGTAAAACGTGCCAGATCAGTTAATTACGTAAACATCATTAAGTCTGGACGACCTGACTTATTTTTATGTACTTACTTTATCCTAACTTATTTGGTCACATAATGGAAATGTTTAACTGACCACAGGTTTAGTGTCCAGTACTTATATTGCACACCTTGTACTGAATTGCTAACATATAATATTAAAAATCTGAATGGCTTATACATATAATTCCTATCTTTACCTATGTATATATAAATGATGTGGCTGTATAGATACACTGCTGGCCAAAAACCTAAGGCCAATGAACATAAAGAAAAAATATGCATTTTGTGTTGTTAGACTCAACCACTTATTCGAGTGGGACTTCGAAAGATCAAAATAAGAAAAGGGAAAATAAAAATAAAAAACTTTTTTAGCGTTTAATAGAGAAAATGTGAACACTATGAAATTAGCCTAAATACTAGCTGGTCAAAAGTTTAAAACCATGCCAAAAAGTCTTAAACAGGGTAGTAAATGCCCAACAAGAGATCTCAGTAGTGAGTTTCACGGCCGTCATTGCGAATAACTGCAAACATTCGCTTTGGCATGGTCGATATAAGCGTTTGCAGAAGGCTGGCTGTAATGCTTTTACAAATGGTGAAGATGGCTTCACGAAGATCATGCACTGTTTGGAATTGACGTCCATTTCTATAGACTTCCCTTGCCATCCACCCCAAACATTTTCAATGGGGTTCAATTTGGGCGAACACACTGGATGGTCCCAAAGAATCACGCCATGAAAAAGTCCTTTGTCCTGCAGGCATTGTGGATTGCAGCGTTGTCCTGCTGAAAGAACCAATCATTTCCACACTAGCGAGGGCCTTCAGTCAATAATGATGCTCTCTCCAACATGCCAATGTAGCCAGCTGCTGTTTGTTTCCCCTGTGTAATCTGAAGCTCCATTGTTCCATGGAAGGAGAAAGCACCCCAGATCATGATGGAACCTCCTCCAGTGTGTCGTGTGGAAAATGTCTCCTTTGGAATACCCTTATCGTGCCAGTAACGTTGGAGGCCATCTAAACCATTCAGGTTAAATGTTTTCTCATCAGGGAACAAAACCATTGTCAACTTTTCTACGTCCCATGTTTGGTACTTCTCAGCAAAGTTTAACCGAGCTGTTTCGTGGTGTGGAAGGAGGCGTGGCCTTTGAAGACGTTTACGGTTTTTAAAGCCTTTCTCTCGTAGATGTCATCTTATCGTTCTTGAGCTGCATTCTGCGTTCGTAAGGGCCTTAATCTGGTTCGATGATCGGCTGGTGTCTTGCCGGACAACCCGTCGAATCCTCCTCCTCAACGCCGGCGAAATTTTCTTGGGCCTACCACTTGAAATTCTCGTTCCATATTCCTCACGGTCTTTTAAGAAATTTGCAACAGCAGTTTTACTATGCCCAATCTCACCAGCGATGGCACGTTAAGAGAGACCTTGCTTTTACAGCTCGACAATTCTGCCACATTCAAACTCTGCCAATTTTTTTAGCCTTTGCCATGTTTTCACCCAATGAAACACAGTGGGGAGATGTTGACAACGCTAATGCTTGAACATAAATAACTAAATTTCGTTACGTGTTTACTGATTAACGCTTCGTTTCAGTATGGTATTAAACTTTTGACCAGCTAGTATTTAGACTAATTTCATGGTGTTCATAATTTTCCTTATCAAATGCTAAAAATTTTTTTTATTTTTACTTTCCCTTTTATTATTTTCATCTTTTGAAGCTCTACTTAAATAAGTGGTTGAGACTAACAACGCAAAATGCATATTTTTTTATGTTTATTGGCCTTAGGATTTTGGCCAGCAGTGTAGATGTAAAAATCTATGTCGTCCAAGAACTGTTAAATATATATACATATCTCTGAGAGGTTGCATTTCAACTCCCTTGGATATACGACTTATTATATTATATTATAACTATCTTCACACAGTTTGTATGCATGGGAGGAACTCCCAAAAGGATGGAAGGTTTCTCCAGTTTTATTCAGAAGGAGTTGGGTATCAAATTACCCACGGGAACTGTTCTCGATGATATTAGCAAGAGGTCTTACAGATATTCCATGTACAAAATTGGACCTGTTTTGTCAATCAGTGTAAGTTATATCGAGGTTTTCGTATAATTTCTTTATAAGATTCAACGCTTAAGAAAGCAACCGCGATATATCCTTTGTCTCACACAAGGACAGTTTGTTTTTCCCTCTCCTGAATATGATAAATGTATCTACTATACTTTAACTTCTTAAATAGGAACTTCTTTATGTCTGCACGGTATAATATTCCATCCAGAACTCGTAGATTCTTTTCCGTTTGCAAGGTTTTTCATGATCCCTTACTTGAAATTTATTTCTTTTTCCTGATCAGAACAAACTATGTTTTTAGATCAAAAATAAAAACTAAACTATCTTGTATACCGAGTATTTTTTTAGATTATTTACTGAGGTTTTATTGACACATGAACGTCGATCTTCTAAAGGTTGCGGATGACTCACTTAAAAACTGGATATCTTCTTCCTTATAGCATGGCATGGGGATTCCATCCTTGTCCATAATGTTGCACGAGGTTATCAAACTGATGTATCACGCCAGATGTAAAGATGTTATTTTTATTCGTCTTGGAACTTGTGGTGGAATAGGTGAGTGCATTTTGAAGTAATTTGTTTTGGTTTGTAGAGACTGAAAGTACCTTCACAACTTTAAATCTTCTCTGTTCTGGTTATTTTATGATAACTATACGTGACGTCGTTACCCACAAGCCCGTTAGGCAATTCACCGAGTGCGTCTTTTCTTTTTTGTCCACTAGAGGTCCGAGAACACCAAAGTTGTCACGCTAGTTGCATTAACTATTTTTAGTTCTTCCTAAAAAAATTATTATTTTTCGGGTGTTAAAATGAAAAGTGTTTTTTTAACATAAAATATATTTTTTTTTATAATCCCGAACCATAGTTAAGCAACCAAAGATAAGTTATTCTGGTTTCAAGGGGTTACAGGTTAAGTCGATCAATTTGATTTATTATTAATTTAATAATTCACTTACATTTTATGATTCCCTCTCAAGATTTAGAAGGAATGTCAAGTTTTTACTCTAATAAACTCACCTTTTTTACAGATTCTTTATTTGACAAACATTTGTTCTTTATCTTTTCATTCTTCAAGGATATCCTGGCGGAACACTCGTCATTACAGAGGGCGCTGTTGACGGTTTACTACGTCCTTATCTGGAGTTGGTAACTAACTTATTTTATTTTAAAACCAGTTTAAACAATTTTCGAACATTCTTTTTCTTTATCTAATAATTTAAACCATCATTTCTAATACTTATTTATTTATTAGTAGAATTTCTAGTTCTTTTACAAAATTGAAAGATAGAATTTGATATTTTAATGTTGCTTTTTAAAAACATGTTTCGTGAAATATTTACTGAGCAACTCATGATCGCGAGTGAAAAACTCACTGCCAGTGAGTTCGAGAGTTGACGATTTATTTTTACAAAGCATGTGAGAAAATATAACAATTTATAACATCTTTGCTTGTTGGGTAACGACTTATGATTACTGAGTTTGAGAGTTAATGAGCTGTTATTACTGAGTTTGAGAGTAACTTGTTTATGATCCTCTCACTTCCGGAGTAAATTAGTTATAAATAAAAGCAGCCGTTTCCTCGTGGCTCACGAAGATAATTGTTTTCCTCTTTAAAATAATTTCACTTCCAAATAAATACACAGTTACACGCATGTAACGTTCAAAGATGTTCGCTGAGCTAGATTAGTGTTCAAACCCCTACAGCTCAACTGTTGTTTTTATAGCACTAAAGTTCTGGTTTCGATATTCATGATGGACACAACACGTAGAGCCATGCTTCATGATCACGTGGCGCAATATTTTTAAAAAGTTACATTTTCGTAAGTTCTCACTCAATGTATTTAAATTATTACAAATATTAATGATACCAGCAGCTTAGATGTGTAGATATTGTAGAACCACATTAACCGGAATAATCACTAAAATTGTTCAATCCTGGTGGTTCCTTTGAGAACCACAGTAACCGAAAATTTCACTGATATTGTAGAATACTGGTGATTATTTTGAGAACCATATTAACCGGAATAATTACTAATTTTGTAGAATACTGGTGATCATTTTGAAAACCACATTAACCGGAATAATCACTAATATTGAAGAATACCTGTGATCATTTTGAGAACCACAGTAACCGGAATAATTACTAATATTGTAGAATACTTGTGATCATTTTGAAAACCACAGTAACCGGAATAATCACTAATATTCTAGAATCCTGGTGATCATTTTAAAAACCACAGTAACCGGAATAATCACTAATATTGTAGAGTACTTGTGATCACTTTGAGAACCACAGTAACCGGAATAATGACTAATATTGTAGAATACTGGTGATCATTTTGAGAACCACAGTAACAGGAATAATCACTAATATTGTAGAATATTTGTGATCATTTTGAAAACCACAGTAACCGGAATAATTACTAATATTGTAGAATACTTGTGATCATTTTGAAAACCACAGTAACCGGAATAATTACTAATATTGTAGAATACTTGTGATCATTTTGAGAACCACAGTAACCGGAATAATCACTAATTTTGTAGAATACTGGTGATCATTTTGAAAACCACAGTAACCGGAATAATCACTAATATTGTAGAATACTGGTGATTATTTTAAAAACCACAGTAACCGGAATAATAACTAATATTGTAGAATACTGGTGATCATTTTAAAAACCACAGTAACCGGAATAATCACTAATATTGTAGAATACTTGTGATCACTTTGAGAACCACAGTAACCGGAATAATTACTAATATTGTAGAATACTTGTGATTATTTTGAGAACCACAGTAACCGGAATAATGACTAATATTGTAGAATACTGGTGATCATTTTGAAAACCACAGTAACCGGAATAATCACTAATATTGTAGAATACTGGTGATCATTTTGAGAACCACATTAACCGGAATAATCACTAATATTGTAGAATACTGGTGACCATTTTGAAAACCACAGTAACCGGAATAATTACTAATATTGTAGAATACTTGTGATTATTTTGAGAACCACAGTAACCGGAATAATGACTAATATTGTAGAATACTGGTGATCATTTTGAAAACCACAGTAACCGGAATAATCACTAATATTGTAGAATACTGGTGATCATTTTGAGAACCACATTAACCGGAATAATCACTAATATTGTAGAATACTTGTGATCATTTTGAGAACCACATTAACCGGAATAATCACTAATATTGTAGAATACTGGTGATCATTTTGAGAACCACAGTAACCGGAATAATCACTAATATTGTAGAATACTTGTGATCATTTTGAAGACCACATTAACCGAAATAATCACTAATATTGTAGAATACTTGTGATCATTTTGAGAACCACAGTAACAGGAATAATCACTAATATTGTAGAATACTTGTGATCATTTTGAGAACCACTAATATTAACCACTAATATTGTAGAATACTGTTGATCATTTTGAGAACCCCAGTAACCGGAATAATCACTAATATTGAATAATCACTAATATTGTAGAATACTTGTGATCATTTTGAGAACCTTATTAACCAGAATAATCACTAACCGGAATAATCACTAATATTGTAGAATACTTGTGATCATTTTGAGAACCTTATTAACCAGAATAATCACTAATATTGTAGAATACTGCTGATCATTTTGAGAACCACATTAACCGGAACTAATACGTTTAGATATTTTTGTAACATCGTGAAATTACTTAAGAGGTTTGAAGAACATGAGATGACAATAAAACCACCTGAAGCTAACGAGAAGTATCTTTTATCTTCATTTTTGTAGCACGTGCTAGGAGAGGTAGTAAAGCGACCGGCTGTACTGGACAAGGAGTTGGCTGAAGAACTGAAAACTGTTGGTGAAGAACAGCTACCCAACTACAATGTAGTGATGGGAAAAACCATGTGTACGTACGACTTCTATGAAGGTCAGTCATTGAATTTTAATGAGTCGGTTAAGCAATAGTCACGTGTTTGAAGAAATATATCTTTCAAACTTACGTATAAGTAAGATAACATATATATTCTGAACTGTGTCTTCTGCTATATCGTTTAACTTTCTTGAGAGGTATTCCATCTGGTAACAACAAAGAGGTTTGAAAGACCATCTGTACAACTCTTGAAGAGTGAATTTCTTTTCCTAAAGACTAATATATAATAACATATCCACACTCAGGGTTATATTTTTTATTAAGACTTTGTGGCAGGACGTGAAACTTGGTAATGTTGTACCACATATGTGATAGATGTAGTAAGCTGCGAACATGTTCAGTATAACTTTGGTGGGATATCACGTGACGTATGATTGTCCACAACAGTTGAGTTACTCGATTCTATAAAACTGGAGAGTTTAATCTAATTACCTCAGAGGAACAGTTCCACTCTAGTGACAATGGAAGCCAGGATAACCAGTAGCCATAGACGTCATGGGGTGTTTCCAAAAGTTATTCAGCATAATGCTTGTTACTGTGCTGCCACCTATCGTTCTTGAATATCCAGAGTATGTAGCGCAAGTTGTGAAGTTTTGTACTGTTATATGTTAGGGTTAGTGCAAACTGTACAGAAACTTTTGTAGAAGTATTCACAAAGTACGTTGTTAAACGTAACAACACAGCTGAACGTACAAAGATCATTATTCCTCTATTTTCACAAAGTACGTTGTTAAACGTAACAACATAGCTGAACGTACATAGATCATTATTCCTCTATTTTCACAAAGTACGTTGTTAAACGTAACAACATAGCTGAACGTACATAGATCATTATTCCTCTATTTTCACAAAGTACGTTGTTAAACGTAACAACATAGCTGAACGTACATAGATCATTATTCCTCTATTTTCAAAAGTACGTTGTTAAACGTAACAACATAGCTGAACGTACATAGATCATTATTCCTCTATTTTCAAAAGTACGTTGTTAAACGTAACAACATAGCTGAACATAGATCATTATTCCTCTATTTTCAAAAGTACGTTGTTAAACATAACAACACAGCTGAACATAGATCATTATTCCTCTATTTTCACAAAGTACGTTGTTAAACATAACAACATAGCTGAACGTACGTAGATCATTATTCCTCTATTTTCACAAAGTACGTTGTTAAACATAACAACATAGCTGAACGTACGTAGATCATTATTCCTCTATTTTCACAAAGTACGTTGTTAAACATAACAACATAGCTGAACATAGATCATTATTCCTCTATTTTCACAAAGTACGTTGTTAAACATAACAACATAGCTGAACATAGATCATTATTCCTCTATTTTCACAAAGTACGTTGTTAAACATAACAACATAGCTGAACATAGATCATTATTCCTCTATTTTCACAAAGTACGTTGTTAAACGTAACAACACAGCTGAACGTACATAAGTCATTATTCCTCTATTTTCAGGACAAGGTCGACTGGACGGAGCATTCTGTGAATATAAAGAAGAAGATAAAATGAAATATTTGGAATTTCTAAAAACGCAGGGTGTCACAAACATCGAAATGGAGTCACTAGCTTTCGCAGCAATGTGCAACTATTCTGGAATTAAAGGTTTGTTGTGTTAAAGTATAAATAAATCTGTAGACACTGTTGAGTCCTGTTCAAGAATAAGTTGTACACACTGTTTGTTTCGTACAAATAGTATTAACGAACAAATTAACAAAACTGTTGAGGCGTGCTTGCTTCCTAGAAACCGATTTTAAGTTCTCTCATTTTGCAGGTGCGGTAGTGTGCGTCACCCTCCTGAATCGTCTCCATGGTGACCAGGTGACAGTTCCCAAATCCACGCTGGAAGAGTGGCAGCGTCGACCACAAGAGCTGATTGCAGCTTTCATTAAGAAACGTCTCAACCTTGTTTAAAATGCTCCACGAGCCGTTGATTTAGATGTAGCAACTCTTACCAATGGCGACTGAAGAAATACATATATATATAAATCTACATTTGCTTTTCCTCAGTTCAAGTTTAAATTTCACTTATTTTGATCTTGTAGTCGGAGTTGCACATAATGATTATGTGAAGATTTGTGAAAATCAAAATCTTGTGAAATGTTTTAGGCCTAGTCATAGATTAAGTAGCAACGTTAGATTTCAAATTAGCAGCAACAATTATTTCATCGTGAAAAGTCGACTTCTGTGTGCCATAAAACAAACGACGTACATTTTACTGTATATCCGAATATTTTCATTTAAATTTATGTAGAAACGAAATGGCACGTATTTTGGGTTTACTGAAACTAGCAGTGTACGTAAACTTGTCTTCCTTAGACGAAATGTAGCCATAAGAAGTAAGTCAATGAATAATATTCTAGCCTTAAAATGCAAACGAAATGCGTTTTAATAATAATCAAAATTACTATATGCAAACTTGGGATTAATAATTCCAATAACGAAATTGTTTGTTCAGGTTTTAAAGCTCAGAATTCTACGTTTCGTTTCCAATATGACACATAAGTGAGATCTATTTCACTCATTTTTAGCGATTCAAAAATATTTTTTTTTAAGTTTTTATTTGTTTATTCGCAGATTAGTAACGAAGATATTATTTGAGCGGTATAACTGTGGTTCTATGCATGCTATCGATATATCTTTTATTAATATTTGAAGTTATATATATATATAATAAAGTTAATTCCGTGTTTTATACGGGACCATTAATTCTTAATTGCTTGTAACTTATTATTAGAAATTATTAAAAAGAAAATCCCTTTTTCAGATATACTCTCCTACGTTTTCATGTTATGTTTTACTGTATTTATTGTACGAAAACAACACTGTATAGTGTAAGTTTTTACTTCAGTACTTAGTTCATAAAGTATGTATCTTAAACATTTCACAATATCTGTTTTACAGAAACAATACTTTAGAATTTTTGTGTTACAATGTTTGTTTTACAGAAAGAGCATCGAATACCTTTAGATTTGTATTTCAGAATTTGTCTTACAGAGACAACAGTATCTAATTTAATAAGACTTGTGTTTTGTAATTATTATTCGACCTAAGCGGCACCTTTTATTCAAAATTATCTTTAATATTATTTTACGAAAATAGTGCTACCTGTTTGAAAATATGTATTTTAATTTTTTTTCCACATTGTGGGTTTATCCAATCGAAAATCTTTATTGCTTTTAAAAGTAAATATTTATAGTATATATTAAGTCATTCTCTCACTTAGATTTTTATATTTAAAAAAATGTTTTGATTTATCTTATATATAAATATTTTTTATAAATCATAATTTTGACTCGTATATTTTGTACATTTTTACTTGTTTTTTGTTTTTAAGAACGAAGAAACAATTCGTTAAGATCACGTTTGCTACGTTTCTAACCTATTTTAGTTGCCTTCCTAGAGAATTTCACGCGAGCAAAATTTCTAAGAAAAGCAAATTTAAAATAATTGTTTGTTGTTGTTGTTTGTTTGAATTGCTACAGTAAAATACGATATTTGTGTTACATTATTAAAAGATCTTGTATAGTTATCACAACTCGAAGTGAAACCAATACAACATACACTAGTTTTAAAACTGAAATAAAACTCAAGCTTTACTACTGAAATGTATCCTGTCTTCATAAACCATTTTCAAAAAATAGTGTAATTTTAAATTTTAAAACGAGATGAAAATATTGTAATAATATACTATTTTTAATGGATTTTCAGGCACTTTAATGATCTTAGTTCCAGGTTATTTTTATATATAAAAAGAAAACTTAAAAAATTCATAGATTCATGCGAAGGACAGCCTCTTTTCTTTGTGGCGAGTTTAAGTTTTAATAGAACAAAGTTTGAATATTAAACATGTCAAGTTCTATCACACATTAGAAGCTTCTGTTCATCTTTCTGAATGTGTGAAAACGACCCCTGGTTCCAATATTTATTAAAATGGCATATTTTGAAAACTTTATATATTGCTTTCATAAATGATATGAAGAATTTTCTGAAGTACAATATTTAGAATTATGAAACGGGTGAGACGTGAATTTTGAGAATTTCAAGAAGTATTATTGTCAGTAGTAACATCACACCGTACGTAGCGTTTCGTGATTAGCGTTTGCTATTTCATCTTCAGATTAGACGTATAGACAACTAGACAAAGAAAATATAAAATAACTAAAAGAGAAATCTAACTGACACAGAAACTTCACAGCGTTAGATTAATTACAAAATTTCTCGTTATCTTTGGGATAACATTAAACTAGCTTGGTCGGAAACCGCTAATGTAAGAGTGTATGTAGTTATGTTACACAGGTAAAGATATATTTCAAGTTGTTTATTTATATATGCATGTGTATTTATTATCAGATAAGATACACTGTTAAGAGTTAATGAGATAAAATTGACTAGAGATTTGAGCGGATGGAGAATCCTTTTACAATCACCATAGTAACAATAATTATATGTATATTAAAGTCGCTTTTGTTGTTGTTGCGATGTCGTAATCACCATAGTAAAAAGTTAGTTGTTTAAAAGTCTTGTAATTTTGTAGTTGCCTTAGTAATACTGACTGAATATTTTTGGTGTAGTACTTGTTGTTTTAAACTGTTGTAACAATTATTGCATGTTTTGATGGTGTGGTGGTCATCGTGTAAAAATTGTTGTAAATGGGCTATGTTAGGTCTGCAACAATAATAAAAGTTTTTAACCTTCTCTGGCAATAAACGTTTGTATATTTAATTTATGGTTTTAGAGCAACAATTTCACAGACTGCTTTAGAAGCAGCTTTATAAAGATATGTGCAGGCACGGTTATATAAACACTTATCAACATTACGTAAAAGCCACGTATTACTTTAGTGAACCAGCACTGTTACACTTGAAACAGCTTTCATCAACAAAGTGCTCAATTTAGTTATTCCAAACAAGTACGCCTCATCTTGGAGAACACAAGCTATAATTACCAAAGTACTTACCTAATTAGATTCCCACTTGGAAACAAACACTCTTTTGAAGTAATATTCGTGACATAATTAAGTTCTCATTTGAAAACAAAACAAACAAGCCTAAAATTCGAAATAAACAAATTTTCAAGATGTCTTCAAATAAGAAGAAAATGAAAAGGTAGACAATATGAAAAATATTTGAGTGAACCATTATCCGTATCCCATTTAGTTACTTGGTTTATTAAAATAAAATAAATTTATTTTGTCTTTCACCAAACAGCAGTTAATGTTTGAAGTCTCGAGAAAAGTAGATTTAAAATATACAATAATTTCATTTATTTGTCCTCAAATGAACTGTAGAACGTTCAGAAAGAGAGGCGCTATGTATTCACTAAATATTTTGTTTACTGAGGACATAACTATTGATTACTGTAAACATATTGTCAACTACAAGTTCGCCAATGTCTCGGCAATACGCATTAGGCTTAATACGCTAAAAAATTGATTAAACACTTGTAGTGACTAGAGCAAAAAGATTCCATTGTGTAGCACTCGACAACAACTAAACCTTCAAACAGAATGTTTTACAGAAAAGCATATTTGTAGGTTTGAACTCAAAAGTTTGATCACAATTGATGCCTGTTGTCTGTTTGTACGAAAATGATAAAAAAAATCATTCACTTTAATATTCAGAACTGGTGGTACTGATCTAATCTGCCACTTCGTCTACTAACATGTTTCATTTTGGTTATTGTTTTATTAGTGCAAACCATAAAATGGACTCTGCACTTTGGGGGCATGGGGACGTTATAATATGGCAGTCAAATCCCACTATTCGATTAGGGTAGCCACGACATGAAGGTTTGTGTTATTAACTAGGTGGCTCCCCTTTAGTATATACTTAACAGTTAGTTCCCTCTTGTCTTACACTGCTAAATTAGTGACGGCTAGCACAGATAGCCCTCGAGTAGCTTTGTGCGAAATTCAAAAACAAACAAACAAACTTAACAATTAGAGACTATATGGCGTATATACGCTTGGATTTCATTCGTTTGTTTTGAATTTTGCGCAAAGCTACACGAGGGCTATCTACGCTAAACGTCCCTAATACTTAGCAGTGTAAGACTAGAAGGAAGACAGTCATCACCGCCAACTCTTGGGCTACTCTTTTACCAACGAATAACGGGTTTGACTGTCACTTTATAACGACCCCACAACTGAAAGGGCGAGTATGTTTGCTGTGTCGGGGATTCGAACCCGCAACCCTCAGATTACTAGTCGTGTGCCCGAACCACATGACCATGCCGGACTAGGAGTCCGGCAGGGCGTAGATTTTGTACACTCGATGGGGGGATGATTTTTGCAACCACTTATGTGAACTGTTCAATTTACAAATTGGTAATCTCTGATTACGTGAACCTGAAAGCTGTAAACATGCAGTCACAGAGTAATCTTGTTGCCACGATACTTCAAGGTTTCCATGTAGGTTTGTATAAGTGAGGTGTTGTGAACAGTTTTCAAAATGTTAATAGAATAAAGACAAATGTGTCACAAGTTAACTGCCACATGAATTTATTCCTGCACACTGCACAGTATAAAAGATGACCACTGTACTTGACAAGGTTACTAATAACTTTCATTATATGAATTACGTTTTCAAATATTAATAAAATTAGTAATTACCCTTGATAAGTTTATATCTACTGAAAAACTGTTCATGTTGTTTGATAAAAATAATTAAAATGTCTTTGCAAACTCTTGAAAATTACACATCAATACAATGTAGCACATAATTATTTATACGTTTCGTTGAAGTAAGATTCATTTAGTCCTCTAGTCTACATGTTCCCAAACGTAGACCTCCTTTGTGATGATCTGTTTATGAATTCTTTCATAAGCTCTTCTATATTTATCTTGTCGACCTCATCTTTGTGAATGTTACAAACTGTCACATGGTTGAGGCGGCACTGAGACATAGTTGACCTTAACCACGTCTTCAACCGTCTTAATGCAGAAAAGCTGCGTTCACATTCGCAGCTGGATACTGGGTATACAAGCAAAATTTTCATGAGAAGAAACACTTCCCTAAACATCTGCTGGCTTGTTTCATGCATTTTACAGTAAGCATCCTTCGCACCTTTCAGAGATACTGCTTTTGTTGTTCCTTTGAACATGAACAACTGAAATTCGAGCCGTTGTGCAGAGATTTCTGGATAGAAGTTTATAACCGAGTTGTCAATCTTGCCAGATGTGATAATGTTCTTAAGTGCTAGATATTGCCTCAATTCATTGTTGTCTGCATTGAATCTAGTGGTCAGATATTCTATGACTGTGTCCACAAATTCAAAATATTGGCTTCTGTAGTAATCTCTAGCTGTTGCAGAATTGTGTGCTGAGCCATCACCTGTGATCCTTCTGGGGGTCTGCGAATGTGTGGTAGTTCAATAGGCACTAGATCTAGGGAAGTTACCTTTTTCTCAGCTTCATAAAATATCTTGTTGTAATTTTCCTCTGTTCGCAATACCCGCAATTGCTCAACTGTCATTGCAGATGCTTCAATCATTCCAGATACTGTCGCTGATTTTCCTTGGAATGCATGGTTTAGTTCCTCTAATGCAGTTAATGGATGTTGAGCCATCAACAATCCTAAAACTGTCTTTCCTTTGTCAAATTTGTCCAGCAGACCTCGTGCTTTCACTGCTACATCTGATTTTTCATTTGCTAATTCAGACAAAAAAATCAACAATGTCACTATAGCGATCATTAGCACATGTAATTACAGATAGGCGGCACAACCAGCGTGTTGGACACAGTGGACGGATGTATTTAACTGGACCATTGTGGCTGTCTGACGATATAATATTTTCAAAGATTGTCTTGTATATTTGCCTGACCTCTGAAGCAAGACACCATATTCATGTACCCACTTGATAGAATCTCGAACACATTCACAAGCTTCAACTGCATGTTGCATTATTAAATTAGCCTTGAGTGCTCTGCAGTGAAAAAACAAAGCTGACGGTTGCTTCTCTTTTATTTTTGCCTAGCATCCACTGTACGCACCACTCATGTTAGCGGCTCCATCATAAGTTTGTGCTCTTAATCCTGACAGTGGTAAATTGAGTCTAGTCAGTACATCAAGTATAGTCGAGGATATTGTTTCACAAGTTGTATTGGAAACACTGTACAAACCAAGAAATGTCTCATGGACGTCAAAGTTCTCATCTACATATCGTACACATATTACTTTCTGTTCAGCACCTGTAATCTCTTGAGTGCCATCAACCATTAATGCAAAGATTTTTTTACTTTGCTGCACTTCATGTGCTATGTTTCTCAGTATTTGATGGCTGAACATCTCCATTATTTCATTCTGAGCCTGGGGTGATGTGAATGTGGTTTTCTTTGACAAGTAGGCCGTCAACTCAGGATCTTCCTCTTTCAGAAGCTTCATTAACTGCAGGAAGTTCCCCTCCGTATTAGTATGTCTACGCAATGGTAAACCTTGATGCAGTAAGAAACGTAAACTTCTGAATATTTTGGCTAGACTTCTTTTGCATTCTTCCTGCTGCTTCGTTTTTACATGATGTAGCTGGATAGTCACTGGAGTTACATCAAGTAAACCTTCTAGAGATATAGCAAATCTGTGCTGAGAGAAGGATTGGTGTTCGTTGAATTTCTGTTTTGCCTTTTTCCAGTTGCAAAAACCGGTGGATATGAAGGTATACTCCACTGGCCTCTCCAATTTCCCTGTAAAAAGGCTTCTATTTTCCGCCTTGGCACAATGAAAGCATATGGCTTTTTGAGTCTGATTGTCGAAGTGCAGCCATGGGAACTTATCAGACCACTTGCCCTGGAAGTTGATATTTTGAGATTTTGCTTTCTGTCGTGGTATTAGTTGTACGTCTGGATGATATGGCTTTCCACACTGTATCTGTGGAGTGTCAGATTTTTCATTACTGCACAAACTTGTTTCACAACTATCTGGTGGTTCATGATGTGCAATAGTTGCACAAGCATTTTCAGACTCGTCCTCTGATGAACATGGTACTTCCTCTGTATGGCAAGTTTCTATTCCTTTGCTTGAGGTTGTTGGATTATCTGCATTATCACTTGTAATACTAGTAACTGGCTTGCAGAACTGTCTAATACCAGAAAGTTTCAGACGCTTTCTTGTCATAATTGGAATCTGTTTCCCAGATGACTCAACAGGCTAAAATACAGTCTTTATTGAAAAACTCTAACGTACAATGAACGAAGATAGAACAGAATGGAAGTAGGACTGAACTGTACAATGTATTTAAGTCAAACGTGCGAACCTCACAGTAACTACCGAGCCGACTGACCGCCTGGGCATCGCTGGGACAATAATGTGTGCTAGTTACAAAACAAGTAATTGCAAGTTTCTCGAAAAATACTTAAACAATCACAAATATATTATATTCCTGTTAAAACTCATCAAACACGTTGTGATATAATATCTATAAACACGTCTATTAAATAAAAACACCTAAACAAAAACTAGCATTACAATTAGAGTAGAGGCTTCAGGCCGTTGAAATCGCTCCTTTTGTGTTCTAATTATACAAGAAAATACAATATTTTTACTATCTATGATAACAGAATATATTGTTCTTTTACCATAAAGCACCAGCACTTTATTAGAGGGCGGTGATAATCTGAAATTTCATGGATTAATGAGGGCCACAAACACAGGTCTAAGGAGTCATGTTGTAAAATTGAGGCTCAGACTAAAAGAAGCGGAGTGGGGTGATGTAGGGCGCGTCTGGATCCGAGCGGCCCGAACCTGTCGTTAACTGTACAATAAACATACACTATGGTCAGTGGTTTCGGCAGCTAAGGAGAGTAAGGCGTTCGACAATATAACCGGTTAGACATGCATAAGAACAAACAGCGTAGGAAAACTGCAAATATACACATAAGATTGATGCAGCTACAAGCTACAAATGGCCTGCCAGATCTAGATCACAGAAGTTTACGCTTGAGAGTAATATTTTCGAATTTCATGTTCTGTTCAATCTGTTGTGATGTAAATTTTACTTAATCTTACACTACGTACAAGACGTAGGTAGATTCTGTGATAGTGCTTGCAAGTCTTGCATGTATAATTAGTACTACTGACTGATACTTACGAACTATCGCTTAGATCGAAAAACTTAGAAGCACGCCTATATTAAAGATGTACATTTCGGCTACTGAAAAAGCCTACATCTAGGCCTAATTATGTAATTCGATTGGTAAGAACACGAGAATCACAAGAACAAACACACAATTTGTAGGCCTGTGATGCAATAAAACAATTCAACAGACCAAACTGTAGGGGAGATGATTGTATGAACCATACTCCCCACCTAAAATGAAGGGGGATGTATCTCACCCATCCCCCCAAGATCTAAGCCCCTGCTGTAAAGGACTTTTTGTAGCATAATTATTTGTTTGTTTTTTAATTTCGCGCAAAGCCAATTGAGGGCTATCTGCACTAGCTGTCCCTAATTTAGCAGTGTTAGACTAGAGGGAAGGCAGCTAGTCATCACCACTCACCGCCAACTCTTGGGCTATTCTTTACCGAAGAATAGTGGGATTGACCATCGCATTATAATGTCCCCACGGCTGAAAGGGCGAGCATGTTTGGTGTGACGGGGATTCGAATCCGCGACTCTCAAATTACGAGAATCACAAGAACAAACACACAATTTGTAGGCCTGTGATGCAATAAAACAATTCAAAGGACCAAACTGTCGGGGGGGGGTGATTGTATGAACCATACTCCCCACCTAAAATAAAGGGGGGATGTATCTCACGCATCCCCCCCCAGGATCTAAGCCCCTGCGGACTAGATAGTCTTGGGATGCTCGATAACTCGCGAAAAAGATACAGGGTTTCCCATGGATAACACCGAGGGTAAGACCCAAACACGGACGGACCCCTCTCTATCACTTCTCAGGTTTGGTGGCAATCAGTCCAGCAATTACAAGCTGTAAGGGGGCACACTAACAATATTCCTACTTATTTGGATATTTTTCGTTTCAACTAAATTTACTGTTTGATACGAGTATATTAATATATTTTACGCACAGTTCTGTGCCGTAAAAATCTACTTTAACCTTATTTTTGGCTAAATTTTCTAAGTAAGTTGTATTTGTGCAACTTTCAAGTTATTTTTACCCTGTAACGTCTCTTTTCCTTTATACATTGTTATATGACGTTCTATCGTGTCACGCATGTAAAGCTCATTTCTTTTTATCGTGGTCTTTTCGATATTGTTTGAACTGTGGATATGACAACAATTAATATTTAAAAATTTTTTGTTTGTCAAAATGTGGAATTTTAACTAAAGTTTTTCGACTTATTAGACAACTTTTAAATAAACAATGTCTAATCTCATTTAGACATAACTTTTAAATAAACAATGTCTAATCTCAGATATTAGAAGGTTTATATTATTTTTATCAACTTAAGCCTACTTCATGCTGTTTAGTCTGGAACAGTTTAAAACACTAACAGGAGTGTAGGAAACTTGCAGTTTAAGTGGTTTTATCACAAAAACTAAGCCTGTTTGTTTTCGATTTTTATCACAAAAATTAGGCCTATTCATTTCAATGTTTCTCTGGCTTTAGGGGTTTAAACCACATATTTTAAAACAAGCTAATGTCTGAAGCTAATAGTTTGTTTACCTATTTAAAAAAAATACTTTTAACCTTTGAGAAAGACGAGACACTGAGCGTTAATAAACTTGTTCGTTTGGATTTTGTGATCGTACTTGTTATGATAATGTCCTAATGATAAACTCCAAGTGAACGTTGAAGAACCTGTAGTGAAGTATGCATAAGAACTTTTTGCTTCATTAGGCCCATTATGAATAAGCTTTTTAAAAATTATTTTGTTATTAAATTAATGTTATTAGGAAATTTTACAAACATGTAACACTTAACAATATCTTTAAAATGTATCCAAGAAACTCTACTGTCGAGGGGAAAAGATTAGGAGAGTATAAAGATAAAAAATGCATATTATATAAACCAAACTAATCAATTTAAAATAAGGCTTAACATCAGCCTCGGTATTCTACTTCAGAAAGATTTGTATTCCATGAAACCAGTTTAACTCGTTTACCCCAAAAAAAAAAAAAAACAAAAAACAACACACACCCAACAACAAAAGCATAATGCAGTTTAACTTATTTCCATCGTGTTTGTTTGTTTAATTTCGCGCAAATAAACACGACGACTATCTGCGCTACCCGTCCCTAATTTAGCAATGTAAGAATAGAGGGAAGGCAGGTAGTCATCATCGCCCACCGCCAACTTTTGGGTTACTCTTTTACCAAGGAATAGTGGGATTGACACTCGACGCGTAATCTGAGGGTCGCAAAGTTGACCTCTCAGGCGTGAAGGCGTTTTAATGTGACGGTTAATCCAACTATTCATTGGTATGAGAGTAGCACAAGAATTGGCGGTGGGTGGTTATGACTAGATGCTTACCCTCTAGTCTTACACTGCTCAATTAGGACGAGTAGCGCACATAACCCTCGTATAACTTCGCGAGAAATTCACAGAGTTCTTCCCCTTGTACATAACGGTAAACGGAAACTTATCCTTTAACAATAATAAAGGACACACGTAACTCTATTAAATACGGTAGATGTAAATAGAGTCATCTGGTGTCTCTTGACAGCCAGTTCCGAGAATCACATACATGTTTCAAACTTCCAAGCGAAGTCTTAATCTACAATTATGTCATGTTATCTCAAATATCTTTTCGACTTTGACAAGTCCTAAGAAACACATACATATAAGATATTTCTAATTCTGATAGTGACTTCCTGGAAAAGCATATCAAATACACCGGTTCGTCTATTATTGGTTGATTATGACATATTATTAGCATAAAAATAATTTAAAAAAATGTTCTTGACAAAATATTTGATGTTTGTATAGTACTTCATCAAATTAATCATGTAAAAATCTGTGTTTATAGGTTCATAAAACCAATTTATTGAATATTTAATATTTCAAAAAAATATGTTTCTCAGTAGATACAGATATTTTCAAACAATGTTAACGTGTGATCGTGCATTATTTTTAACTTTTCTCATACTTTCTACAAAGATAATCAGATATATCGGTTTTTATCAGTTACAAACCACCGTTATCTGTCGTTACATACCAGATGAGATATAATAGTTAATGATAGAACTTGTATATGACTCACAACGTTTGTACATTAGGTACATATTACTATTTGTTCCTTACGGTTCAGTCAGTCAGGTTTTAATATAAACACAAGTTAGTGTACTATTCTTCTTACTTTAGGTACATATTACTATTTGTTCCTTACAGTTCAGTCAGTAAGGTTTTAATATAAACACAAGTTAGTGTACTGTTCTACTTACTTTAGGTACATATTGGTATTTCTTCCTTCCGGTTTAGTCAGTAAGGTTTTAATATAAACACAAGTTAGTGTTATGTTCTTCTTACTTTAGACGCATACTAATATTTTTCCTTTCGGTTCAGTCAGTAAAGTTTTAATATAAACAAAAGTTAGTGTACTATTCTTCTTACTCTAGGTACATATTGCTATTTGTTCCTTCCGGTTTAGTTAGTCAGGTTTTAATATAAACACAAGTTAGTGTACTATTCTATTTAGATCTGTGTATTTTAATACATTTGACACTCACCACTCGGTGAGATCTCACTGTGCCTGTCCATTAAAACTTCAGACTTGTACTCATCTTATGTTTATAATTCAGAAGCAAATAGTAACTTAGTTCTTCTCTATTCTCACTAAATATCAAATGCCAGATAACTGAGTGTCTAGCCTAGTATTTTATTACATAGTCATTACACCCCATAATTATCAGTTTCTAGCAGATGTGTTTGAATGGCTAGTGCAAGTCGCATTTATATTTTCTTGTATAAAATTCATGTTTCGTCACAGCTTAATATGTATTAAGTAAATGTTATTAATATATGAGAAAAATCGTAGACTTAACAAGTATAATATATTCTGAAAAATTTATTAATAAAACTTCAAGTCAGAAAAAGACGACTTTATCCAAGGTTTATCAAAAGTAACGAGCATGCGCGTCCCTTTCAAAATTTTAAAAACAAAATCTGTAAAACAACTTTCGTAACTAGTTTTTAAAATAAATGTTCATCACAAAATATTTTAATGTTCTTGTTTTTATTGTGTATTAGGGTAATATATATGGCCTAATAAAAATACATATCTTTTCTTTCACATTTTATAAAATCATCACTTTTACTTTACAGACTTATAATTTCAGAATATACTTTACGACTAAAATAAGTTGTATGTTCACTAAACGTTAAGCCTTGCTTCATAAATACGTTATATATTCACTAAACTTTAAGACTAGCTTCATAAATAGGTTGTGTTCACTAAACTTTAAGCCTAGCTTCATAAATACGTTATATATTCACTAAACTTTAAGCCTAGCTTCACAAAGAACAGGCTCTTAAACAGAACTTAAACTCAACGGTAAGCAAAAAACGAATTTAGCCAGCTATTCTTTCTCTTTAGATAACAGTACCTGAAACTAAATTCACAATCCTTCAAAATTTGAGACAACATAAGGAAGTTATTTTCTGTTTTTAAGTTACTACTTTTTTGTTTTAATCTTAAGCTCACGTGTTTGTTTAAAACTACTATTGTTTACATATATAATTTATCAAGATCTGTGTACGATCTAACTTATTCAGGATATAATTATTTAGGCATGTAAATAAATAACAGTATCGTCCATCTCACCATATAAGTTTTGTTCTTCATATTTATCTGAGGGGCAAATTCTTTTGATACGCTAACAGCTCCATAACTTTTGATGTTTATGAATTACACAAACTGAAACGTATAAATTGTAAATTAATGGATTGCCAAGGTTTTAAAAATTCACTTTCATACAAGTCTGATGCACTGCAGATAGTGTACAATTCTCGTGTGCTTTCTACTCAGTTAGACTTATGAACTTCCCCTGGTGAAACAAAAGAAAGTTTACCGAATTACAACACTTAAATCTGGGGTTCGATCACCTGCAGTTAACACTGCAGATAGCCCAATGTGGCTTTATTCCAAAACAAACTAAACTAAACAAACAAGATCTGTGGACTCAATGTCTCGAATGTCTATTAACAACACTTCAAGTATTAGACAGGGGATTGGGATTTTAGATCAAATGTTTAGGTATATATCTAAGGTTTAACTATTAATATGTTAACGTAAGATTAACAATTTTGTAGATACAAGGATAGTGAGTTGTCTCATCAAAGAGTATTTTTAAGTAATTAAATCAGCTTGAGTGGACTTTGACAAAAAGGCAGACGACTCTTGGAAACAGGAAAAGTGAGCAGACGATTTTTAAATTACAAGATAAATTCTTAAATTACAATGTAAGTGAACTATACACGGATAGCGTGGCAACAGAAAAACAGAAAAGTAGTTCCGATTGTCAACTGAGTCCGTAAACAATTAAATAAGCCTAAGTAGACTTTGGAAAGAAGAAGAGAACTACATAGTGTTTAATATATATAATTACGGCCTCCATATTGTGAGAAATGTTTTTATATACGTTTAACTTGTTCTCAATACATATATTATTTTGAAAACAAGTAAAGTGCATGCTGTTCGCGTGTTGTTTTTGGTTTTTTAGTTTATCGCGAACAAGTCACTCATGCCTACTATAAAAGAATCCTTAGCCCAACACACCCATATATATTTACTTAGTAAATATACAAACTAAAAAGCAAGAATCTGACAAAACGATTACTGAAACTTAAATTTTCAGGAACTCATGCCCAATGGCAGCTTCCAAGTCTCATGCCGAGTCCGTTCAAGGAGCAACACGCCCATTTATGTCCGTTGCATAATCATATGACGCATTTTCCTTCAATTAGCAATACACTACGATGACGTTAAGCATGTAATACCTTCTCTCCTAGAACACGTCTCTGTTGATGACGTAAGTATATTATGTCACTTCTCTCCAAACAATGTATCTGAAGCATGCGACCTCTGGAGTCAGATAATTTTAAGTTCCTGAGTGGCTCCCTGATTACCACCATACAAAAGAGCAAGGTAACAAAAGTGCTGTAGTGGTATGTACACATTTTTCACTCAGAATATATAAGAAAACAAATATTAGGAAATAATTAAAATACTGTGCCGATTTAAAAAACAACAACAAACAACACTTGACGTAGAACAGTAAGAATCAATGTATAACATCTACACGGACCTTTCTTCATCCAGATAAAGATATTTAATTTCGAAGTTTTTAATGCACCTGTTGAACCTACTTCACCGTAGGCTACGTCTATACATGCAAGAAGCCTAACTTACACCATTTTTGAATATCGATTTTTATAGCGTTTACTTTTTGAATTTGTCTCCCGCTGGTACAGAGGTTAGTCTACGAATTTACAACGCTAAAATCAAGGGGTTGATACCCCTCGGTGGATTCAGCAGTTAGCCAGATGTGGCTTTGCTATAAGAAAACACACTTTTGGATCACGTGAAAATAGCAGCATAATGGTTTGAAAAAGTTATTTTCTAATATAATATGATAGGTCTATACTCATAAGGGGATAATGCATTATGTTTGTATTAAAATAATCAAATTGTAACACATTCTGTTTAAAAACTCTTGGTTTCTGTTGACTTTTTCGTTTTTATTATTGCAAATTGGGTTTCTAAAAGTTTCTGTTTCAATCTGTAGCAATGTTTAACTCAAATTCTAACACTTCCCAATTAATTTTTTTCTTTCTCATTATTTGCCTTTGTGAAACTTCTTTTGGTTATCATCAACTTTTATATAGTTAGCGCACTAAAGAAAAAATACTCGAAACTGAAATGTTGGTCATGTTGTAGGAAATTCGATTGTAATTCAGTTTACAATGGTAATTTTCCTTTAGTGTGCACAAGTCAGAACCAAATGATGGGAAAATCGTTCTAAAGTGTGAAGATGTCTCTATTCGTTTAAATATCTATAGCTAATTCTCTCACGCTACGTTCAGAACGTTCTACAAATTTTCTTCAGATCTTCTGATATATATCATAGGACTATCCCTTATACTGCACATTCGCCAGACTTGCTTTGCTTTGCAGATTAAAGTAAAGATTCATTTTTCCCACTTTGTTCAGCACAAGGTCCAATTTATCTTCTTTTATCTTAATCACATCGGAAATACTGTTTTAATTCCGTATAACATTTCCTACCATTCCGCCTGTTATTGCGGTTACTCTCTGGAAGGTTATTATTCAAAGGTCTATTTTTTAAAAAAAACTTTAAGGCTAATATTTTGAATGGGATAGTAAATGGAACTTGAATTTTTTACTTTTTATTTTTTACTTTTGTTTGTAAACAAAACAAGATATTGTAAATGAGAAAAATCTGCTTATTTTTTTTGTTTCTTTATATTTTCAGATTTAAAATCTGCTTTTGAAAAGAAAGAAATAATAAGGAAACTGGTAATTAATTATAAAATTAATAACAGGCTGTCTGTGCTCTGCGTTGTAAGTCCGCAAACATATTGCTGTGGATAAAATACAAAAGTGAAAACTAGGTTTTCATAATCTTGCAAATATTGTAACATAATCTACGACTGCAATAATGGAAGTGTAGAGTACCCATGTGTAAAGTATTATAATGTGACCATCCAAGTCACTTTCACACGCAAATCTCCTTGGGGTTAGTGTTCGCCTTCTGATTTTCAAGAAGAGAAAGATGTTTTGTTGAGTCTCTCCTTATTTCGCCAGAAAAAGGAGGGACCCCTCAAAATTTTTAAAAGTTGTTTTGTCGCGTTTCTGAAAAAAATAGAATTAATTAATTAATATTTTACTCTAAAATTATGTGCGCAGTAGATAAAGTTCCAGCAATGTTGAACTTGTGTAATTTCAAAGTTATGAAACGTGTTTGCCGTCATGTTTCTCATTTTAAATGTGTGGTGATATATTTGTTGTATAACCATTCATCTAATCACTTTAGTAAAATTATTGTATCATCCAATTAACTAGATCTGTATTTCCTTGTACAGTGAGAATTCATACGTTATTATATCTTGTTAGGTGTATAGCTAATTATATGCAAGGTAAACAAACTTTTATTTATCACGATAGCCGTAAAGAGGGGTTTGAGTGGGAAGAGACCGCGGCGAAAGACTTGTACAGAACCCGATTATTTCAGTGGATGGCACTATATTTGACTGTCTTTCATTATGAACTTCGTTATTGACAGGAACAGTGGTCCTATGACAACAGAATCAGCGTCTTGACTGAAGGTTCTTATTCCTTTATGTAGACGGCGCTTTATAAAACAGAGAGAATCATTTGAATTTAAAACTGTATTTTTGAATGTTATACAAACAATATTTCACATACATATAATGTATAAATATATTAATATCTCTTATTAGTATAAACAATAATAGCTTCTATTAAATATTAATCTTAAAATATCCAACTGCGATGATAAAAATATATGAGTATGAATATGAATATAATTTTCCTAAAGTGTGGTTCACCGTCCCCTGGGGATCCGCAGTAACACATCACATTTATGAAATTACCATTTAGCGAAAGACATTGTAAGCTAATATAGCAATATATATATAAATCTAAAATTAATAATTGTTAATTAACATATAATAAATAATGTAACTTAGTTGTGCGCCTGGCACTGTTGCCTGTTGATAGCATAAAAACAAGAGTTTTGATTTACAGTTAGATTTACACATATGAAATCGAAGTATAGAAATAAGATAAGTGCGGATCTTCGTTTGAAACTGTCAGACGTTGACCCAGAAATTCGCAAGTTTGTTCCAGCAAAGTAGTATCATCCTTCACATTAAAGTAAGTCGAAATGTGTTTGAAATTTTCCATATTTAAATCTCTTTTCATTGTTTATTACTTAAAACTAGAATCAGGCTGTAAAGGTTGTAAAATACGTATGTGATACACCAGTTATACATGTCAAAAACTATTCTTAACGGGAGGTGGCTTCATAACACGGTAAAAGAAGTTGAAGGGGTCCACCGGTTGACAAAAGTTTGGATTTACTGCTGTAGATGGTTTCATTCAGGTTATTTAACTATCTGTAAATTTCGGGTTGATTTTCTGAGATCAATTATCAAATAAAATTATGGAAAAAAATATTATCTAATGAGTTAACGAAACATGTTGTCGTTAACAGTATCTGAAACTTGTGTAAATCCACTGTGACTGTTAACGCCGATCTAACGGTCTTAGATTTAGCTTTTGCACGTAGTTAGGCTTAACTGTACGATGTTAACCATATAATTACAATCATATGTTTTAAAAGGCTGGCCACCTTTTGAATTTTAATTTTAGAAAGTGTGTGTATATATATGACTTAGTTCCAAAAAGAGTGGCGTTAAATAGTTAATAATATGGCATATGCCTGTAGTAGGTGAAGTTTAGCGAAATTATTTTAAAAAATCTGACATGTAAATACACTTGTCTAATGATTTCATTCTTTATTCTGAACAAAGCTGGTCAAAAATTTATGTTGTAACTTCAATGAAAGAAAGTATTACTATAATAAATTACGATACTAATGGTACTAGTGTATGTTGCAGATGTAGGTAACGAATAGCCTAGAATAAACACTAAGTTTAGTACCACTTAGAGTCGATATCTTATCATTGTCAAAAATTGCTAATTTTGAGCTAACGTGAAGTGAAACATAGGTTTATTATTAACTTGAGATTAGCGTTTGACACGAATATACTGTATGCTTGGCCTTGA
Source organism: Tachypleus tridentatus (assembly GCF_004210375.1). Taxonomy (NCBI): domain Eukaryota; kingdom Metazoa; phylum Arthropoda; class Merostomata; order Xiphosura; family Limulidae; genus Tachypleus; species Tachypleus tridentatus. Next base: position 10,351,261 of record NC_134826.1, on the reverse strand, counting down.
AGTTGAAGATGGCACATCATTTATGTCAGACAGGTGAGTGTAATTAATACGTGATATGTAAAATAAAAAACAACAACTTATGTTTAGCAACCCAGTCATGGTTAATAGAAAGTGTTGAAACATTTACTGACTTATCTATAAGTACTACGTTTTTTTACAGTATAAAATGTTCTGGAACTATATTTAAAATAATGTCCACAAATCCTTGATCATACTTACAGATCTGGTTGTTATGTACTGATATAAGTTTTGTGTGGTTTTTTTCAATTAATCGTTTTCTTGTTTTATCTAAGACAAAACTGTTCAAGATGGTTTTCTTCATCTATTAGTCAAGGAAACTACTGGAAACAATGATATTGTAGATTTATTGTTAACTTCAACTATAGAAATAATTGAGAAAATAGAAACTGGCTAACATATGGGTGTCAGTAATTATTGTTGAATTAGGTTTCATGTTTTACTACATATGGAGATAAGGAATAATGGTATTTTGGTGACATATTGTGAAGGAATGTTATAAGAATTATCTGTTGTGAACTGGACAGCTGAATTATTTTGAAACATTAATCACATGTGGAAAATGTTTAAATATTCAAGGTAAATATATTCATTATAGAAAGATGAGGTTAACAACAAGTAAAAACAACGTTGGTTCACAAGTAGTTTAAGAAATAAAAGTTTAATAAATTTAAATATGACAGGAGGCTTAAAATATTATATACAATCAATAAAGTTGATGGAACAGGAAATTAGGACATCAAAAAGGAGAATAGGTTGGTTAAAGTGTAAAACTTAACAATAAGGATTTATTTAAATACGTAAGGGTAGAATGTTATTGTTAAAATGGTGGCATGACATTAGAGAGATGATAAAGAAAGACTTGTATCTATTGAATATGAGAAGCCTGCATTATTAAATATTACTTTTTGAAACAGGTTAAAGATTAGATGTGTGAGTCACTTGCTATTATAATATTTTTTTAGTCTTTGACTCCAGAAGATTGGAGTGATCTAATGTAACTCTCTCTTTTCAAGGGATGTGATAAGAATTGTACAGTAATTATAGACCTATTAGTTTTACATTAATTGTAAGAAATGTTTTTGAATGTGTTAAAAATGCTTTCCAAAATCATTTAACAAAGTAAAGAATTTTATTTGACAGTCAACATGGTTTATGAAGGGAAAATCTTTTGACCTTATTTATAAAGGTTACTGCTTATGTAGGTGACAGTATTTGGATTTTTAGAAAGCATCTGACAATGTGTCACATAAAAGGCTTGTAAAGAAACTTATCTTTGTAGGTATGGAGGATGAATTAGCTAACGGTTGGAACAAAAAAGGGGTTATTACATGAGGACTTCAGTCAAACTGGATTAATGTCACAAGTAGTGTACCTCAGGGCTCAGTGTTAGGACCTTTGTTCTTTAGCTAACAGTTGGAAGAAAGAAGGGGTTGTTACATGAGGACTTCAGTCAAACTGGATTAATATCACAAGTAGTGTACCTCAGGGCTCAGTGTTAGGACCTTTGTTCTTTTTGATTTACATGAGTGACATGGATGAAGGAATGGTCAATAAGTTAGTTACATTTCCAGATGATATCAAGGTCTTGGGTGTTGTTGGCTGTGAAGAGGACGTTACTGATTTACAAAAGGGTTTAGATCATTTATTGAGTTGAGTAAATAAATGGTAGATGGGTTTTAATTATAATAAATACAAGGTAATACCTGTGTGATATCATAATTTGAGTTATTAGTATAATTTTGATGGGAATAACCAAAACAGTGTTATGAAAGAAGGGAATCTTCTTGTAATGGTTGACCAGTCTCTAAAGCCATCCAATCAGTGTGCTGTTGTTTGTGATAGGGCAAATAGGATTTTAGGTTGTATGTACAGAAATATTGAGTATAAGTCTGAAGATGTTATAATTTGCATGGGTCACTGTTAAGCCACATTTGGAGTATTGTGTTATTTTTGTGCTCCTTACCTTAAGAAACACATCAAATTGTTGGAAAGGGTTGAGAGAAGGGTTACAAGAATGGTACTTAGAACTGAGAGGCTGAAATCTCTCAGATTGCTTTCTCTTGGGGAAAAAAAAGAAGAGTTGGAGGGGATCTTAATGAGGTATTTTAGATTGTAAATATAAATGATAGTGTTGATATATCATCTTTGTTTAATGAGGTATTTAAGATTGTAAATATAAACGATAGTGTTGATATATCATCTTTGGTCATATTTTAAAAGTAAGAAGAGTAGAACTGGGGGACACAAGTATAACTTTTGGTAGGGTAGGAATCATCTTCAGCTAAAACAGTTTTGTTTTTTAAGAGTAGTTGGCATTTGGGGTGGGTTGCCTTCAGATGTTGTAGAGACAGTAATTTAAAGGATGTTAAGAAAAAGCTTTAAGTATGTGAATGATAAGGGCTGGCTTTATGTTTGTTTTTGTTGTTTTTATTTAATTTAGTTTAGATTGTAGAACAATTGAGATGGACCAGTAGGTCCTACATTGCACTAAAATATTACATAATTTTGAAACATAATACGTTGATTTTGTTAATGCACCTTTACAATACTTTATTGTTCTTATTGTGAATAGTTATATAAATTTCATGATCGCTACTAATTTAGAATGAAAAAGATACAATAACGATAATGTGAAGAAAACCAGATGAGGAGTTTAATGGTTAATCTTTCAAAACTAGGATTGGTTGATTTCTAAAAACTTGTTTTTATGGTGGTATAACAATAATATTGTTGTTGTTTTTTACAAGTTGTGGAATAGTTTCCAGCAAATGTTTTGATAAAAACTCATTTTAAATAACAAATCATGCTCATAAGTTATAAAAATGTAGGTTGGTAAGCAGTGTGATCTAGCTACTCGGGTAGTTATTGTGTACATTTTGGGACTTATTTCGAAAACATAGGTTTGGAAATTTTTTTAAGCTTTTTTCTAATAAACTCAATAATAGTTACATTATTCTACAAATAGAAACAACCTAATATTTAAGAACAGTGAGGAGTTTATCGAGGCAGTCCTATACAATACACTTTTTAAAAATTACCCTTAAAGCTAGTCATTATCATTCAAATATCTACCATGCCTTTTTTTAAGTTACATTAAACTTACTGCATTTACCATCTATTGTCTTAGCTGAAGAAAGCTCTGACTCTGTCAAACTTTATATCCTCCATTCTAACCATTAAATATGAAAAAAGACAATTCATGAACGTTATCAGTCATCTTACGTATCTCAAAAACTTCAGTCAGATCCTCTCTAACTCCAAAAGGTTGACAAATATTAACCTGTTTTGTATGACAACCTTTTTATGTTCTTAGTATCTCTCTAACCCTTTCCAACAGTTCAGTATTGTTCTTATGGTAAAGTTGAACACAATACTCCATATGTATCCTAACCAACAAGCAACTTGAACAGTAAAATTATAACCTCTTTGTATTTCTGTAAATGCATCATACAGTTCTATTTACCTCACCACTAGTAACAACAGACTTCTTGGTTGTAAGAGATTGATCAATCAAAATGAAGTTCCTTCCTTTCATAACACTGTTCGAGTCCTATCAGTCTAGGTTAACATGTGCCAACCATGATTATAGATTTTTAATTATATTTATTTTATTGTTAATAGATTTCTAAAGTACTTACTTTTTGTAAAACAGAAATTGATGCAGTCTATACATTATAATTAGTGTACATGGTAAAAGAAATCTTTCTCTCTATAGGTGAAGAAAGAAAAGCAGACAAGGTTAATGAATTTCCTCAACTATGGAAGTCTTATTGTATGTACGACTATAACTTTCATAATGGTTCTGTTATGTAGGTTTATATGGAGTTTAACAATGTATGTAGGTTTATATGGAGTTTAACAATGTATGTAGGTTTACATGGAGTTTAACAATGTATGTAGGTTTATATGGAGTTTAACAATGTATGTAGGTTTATATGGAGTTTAATAATGTATGTAGGTTTATATGGAGTTTAATAATGTATGTAGGTTTATATGGAGTTTAATAATGTATGTAGGTTTATATGGAGTTTAATAATGTATGTAGGTTTATATGTAGTTTAACAATATAAGTAGGTTTATATGGAGTTTAACAGTATAGGTAGGTTTATATGTAGTTTATTTAAAAAGTAAAAACATTTCACTTATATAACTTTTCTTAAGTAAATATTTAATTATTAAATGTACCTTTAGTCTCGGTTGTGATTTAGTACCTACATAAAAGCATGGCTAATGTTCCTAGAAACCTGCAGTGCTGCTGTTTAAGTAACACAAAATTCACTGGTAGTATTTAACATGTTGTTTTAAATTTAGATGTGTTTTATTATGACATCTCTTTTTTTATGAGTACCAACATAGACAAATGTGATGTGTTAAACTGAATACAAAAGGCCTTTCACTAGGTTATGTTTAAATTCTGTGTTCTGAACAACCTTATTTATCTGCCATGTTCCATGTTTATTTACCTTTGTGATAAAATTTTTACCAACAAGTAGATGAAATGCAGAAAAAACCTTGCTAATATGCTGTTTTGAAATTTTAAGCCTAACTTTCTGTTACATTTCATTTGTTTGTGGTAGAAGAAAAAATAATAGTTGTGAAACTACAAACACAGATATTTTGTCTCTATTTTAGAGACTGTCCAATAAAAATTTGTAAAGCAAGAATTGACAAATAAGTAATTACTTTCATGTAGTTAATAAACTTTGAGGAAAGAAATGTATTTTATTTTATGCAAAAAGGGTTCAACTTTTATATACATCTATAAATGTAAGTTTGTACAGGCTCAAGTAATTATTTATAAATTATTTACAGTGTACCAGCTACAACAGCAAGCTCCAACTCCAAAACGTATTGTTTGCTCTCGTGAGGTAAGTGTCTAAGTGTTTTGATGATGAGATACATTGTTGTTATAAGTGTCTAAGTGTTTTGATGATGAGATACATTGTTGTTATAAGTGTCTAAGTGTTTTGATGATGAGATACATTGTTGTTATAAGTGTCTAAGTGTTTTGATGATGAGATACATTGTTGTTATAAGTGTCTAAGTGTTTTGATAATGAGATACATTGTTATAAGTGTCTAAGTGTTTTGATGATGAGATACATTGTTGTTATAAGTGTCTAAGTGTTTTGATGATGAGATACATTGTTGTTATAAGTGTCTAAGTGTTTTGATGATGAGATACATTGTTGTTATAAGTGTCTAAGTGTTTTGATGATGAGATACATTGTTGTTATAAGTGTCTAAGTGTTTTGATAATAAGATACATTGTTGTTATAAGTGTCTAAGTGTTTTGATGATGAGATACATTGTTGTTATAAGTGTCTAAGTGTTTTGATAATGAGATACATTGTTGTTATAAGTGTCTAAGTGTTTTGATGATGAGATACATTGTTGTTATAAGTGTCTAAGTGTTTTGATGATGAGATACATTGTTGTTATAAGTGTCTAAGTGTTTTGATAATAAGATACATTGTTGTTATAAGTGTCTAAGTGTTTAGATAATGAGATACATTGTTGTTATAAGTGTCTAAGTGTTTTGATGATGAGATACATTGTTGTAAGTGTCTAAGTGTTTCGATAATGAGATACATTGTTGTTATAAGTGTCTAAGTGTTTTGATGATGAGATACATTGTTGTTATAAGTGTCTAAGTGTTTTGATGATGAGATACATTGTTGTTATAAGTGTCTAAGTGTTTTGATGATGAGATACATTGTTGTTATAAGTGTCTAAGTGTTTTGATAATGAGATACATTGTTGTTATAAGTGTCTAAGTGTTTTGATGATGAGATACATTGTTGTTATAAGTGTCTAAGTGTTTTGATGATGAGATACATTGTTGTTATAAGTGTCTAAGTGTTTTGATGATGAGATACATTGTTGTTATAAGTGTCTAAGTGTTTTGATAATGAGATACATTGTTGTTATAAGTGTCTAACTGTTTTGATGATGAGATACATTGTTGTTATAAGTGTCTAAGTGTTTTGATGATGAGATACATTGTTGTTATAAGTGTCTAAGTGTTTTGATGATGAGATAAATTGTTGTTATAAGTGTCTAAGTGTTTTGATGATGAGATACATTGTTGTAAGTGTCTAAGTGTTTCGATAATGAGATACATTGTTGTTATAAGTGTCTAAGTGTTTTGATGGTGAGATACATTGTTGTTATAAGTGTCTAAGTGTTTTGATAATGAGATACATTGTTGTTATAAGTGTCTAAGTGTTTTGATAATGAGATACATTGTTGTTATAAGTGTCTAACTGTTTTGATAATGAGATACATTGTTGTTATAAGTGTCTAACTGTTTTGATGATGAGATACATTGTTGTTATAAGTGTCTAAGTGTTTTGATGATGAGATACATTGTTGTTATAAGTGTCTAAGTGTTTTGATAATAAGATACATTGTTGTTATAAGTGTCTAAGTGTTTAGATAATGAGATACATTGTTGTTATAAGTGTCTAAGTGTTTTGATGATGAGATACATTGTTGTAAGTGTCTAAGTGTTTTGATGATGAGATACATTGTTGTAAATGTCTAAGTGTTTCGATAATGAGATACATTGTTGTTATAAGTGTCTAAGTGTTTTGATGATGAGATACATTGTTGTTATAAGTGTCTAAGTGTTTTGATGATGAGATACATTGTTGTTATAAGTGTCTAAGTGTTTTGATGATGAGATACATTGTTGTTATAAGTATCTAAGTGTTTTGATGATGAGATACATTGTTGTTATAAGTGTCTAAGTGTTTTGATAATGAGATACATTGTTGTTATAAGTGTCTAACTGTTTTGATGATGAGATACATTGTTGTTATAAGTGTCTAAGTGTTTTGATGATGAGATACATTGTTGTAAGTGTCTAAGTGTTTCGATAATGAGATACATTGTTGTTATAAGTGTCTAAGTGTTTTGATAATGAGATACATTGTTGTTATAAGTGTCTAAGTGTTTTGATAATGAGATACATTGTTGTTATAAGTGTCTAACTGTTTTGATAATGAGATACATTGTTGTTATAAGTGTCTAAGTGTTTTGATGATGAGATACATTGTTGTTATAAGTGTCTAAGTGTTTTGATGATGAGATACATTGTTGTTATAAGTGTCTAAGTGTTTTGATGATGAGATACATTGTTGTTATAAGTGTCTAAGTGTTTTGATAATGAGATACATTGTTGTTATAAGTGTCTAACTGTTTTGATGATGAGATACATTGTTGTTATAAGTGTCTAAGTGTTTTGATGATGAGATACATTGTTGTTATAAGTGTCTAAGTGTTTTGATGATGAGATACATTGTTGTTATAAGTGTCTAAGTGTTTTGATGATGAGATACATTGTTGTTATAAGTGTCTAAGTGTTTTGATGATGAGATACATTGTTGTTATAAGTGTCTAAGTGTTTTGATGATGAGATACATTGTTGTTATAAGTGTCTAAGTGTTTTGATGATGAGATACATTGTTGTTATAAGTGTCTAAGTGTTTTGATGATGAGATACATTGTTGTTATAAGTGTCTAAGTGTTTTGATGATGAGATACATTGTTGTAAGTGTCTAAGTGTTTTGATGATGAGATACATTGTTGTAAGTGTCTAAGTGTTTTGATGATGAGATACATTGTTGTAAGTGTCTAAGTGTTTTGATAATGAGATACATTGTTGTTATAAGTGTCTAAGTGTTTTGATGATGAGATACATTGTTGTTATAAGTGTCTAAGTGTTTTGATGATGAGATACATTGTTGTTATAAGTGTCTAAGTGTTTTGATGATGAGATACATTGTTGTTATAAGTGTCTAAGTGTTTTGATGATGAGATACATTGTTGTTATAAGTGTCTAAGTGTTTTGATGATGAGATACATTGTTGTTATAAGTGTCTAAGTGTTTTGATGATGAGATACATTGTTGTTATAAGTGTCTAAGTGTTTTGATGATGAGATACATTGTTGTTATAAGTGTCTAAGTGTTTTGATAATGAGATACATTGTTGTTATAAGTGTCTAACTGTTTTGATGATGAGATACATTGTTGTTATAAGTGTCTAACTGTTTTGATGATGAGATACATTGTTGTTATAAGTGTCTAACTGTTTTGATAATGAGATACATTGTTATTATTCCCATTGTTTAGCTTCTTTCTTTGTTGCTCATATCGGTTGTTTACTGTGATAAAAGTTTTCTTCCTTTTGTGACTCTGATGAAGTTACAGACTTTACACATTACATTCACTTATGGTTTTATTTTAGTAAGTATTTGATATGATTTAACTTTTCAACATTATTTTTGTAAATGTAATTTTACCAACATCACAATTTCAGTATTGTTCTATAGGTTTTAATGATTATAAACTTCATGAACAGTTACTACTACACTGTTTTTTTTTGTACAATGAAATCCTTTTAGTCCAGTAATTGACAGTCCAAGTTATTCACAATCCAGATGGTTTTCATGGACAAGTTTTAACAATAAGAACTTTAGTCATTAATTCATACCTTCACATTTCAAATATGTATAGAGATTTATTATAATAAACATGAATTTTGTATGATACATGATTCAGTAACCTACACATGAATCTACAAGGGAATCAGTTGGAATGGGAAACATAAAAATAATTTACAGATTTCAAAACAGTTGTGCTTACAACTTAACCATAACTCATATCCTTTGCAGCAAAGTGGATAATTATTCCAGATAATTCAGATCAGTGAACAGAAACTATATATTGAAATCATTCTAACAAAATGCAAGACCTGTATCTTTGGACACGTTGCTACGTCAGAACTGTTTCTTGGTGACAGAATGCTTGCCGTTTGGGTGTGTGGTGTTCCATCAGAGCTATTTCTTGATAACTGAATAGTTATGAAGGTACTAATTACCTTGGAAAATAACTTGTGTATGGATGAAGTAGCTGCAAGTAGAGTAGAGCTGTGAAAACTTTAATCACTAAGGTTGATGTGCTGAATGGTTTATAGCAGCTACTCTATGTGCTAATGTTATATGTTGCAGACACCTACATTTGTGAAACCTAATTGACCCAAGATGCTTTGAAAGTGTTGTAATCAGTCCTGTTGTTGATACAAGATGTAGGTGGAAGAAGAAAGCTTGGATGGCAACAGTGTTGGAGTGGCTAGAGGATACGAACATTGCCGTACCAGATCAAGAGCTGCCATGAGTGATACGTGGATGCTGAAATGATCAGGTCGTTTATAACTTACTATCACTGTCAGCTGATTAGAAAATATGTAGAATGTTCAGTTAATACCTTTGTGACTTTAACAGATGGTAAGTTATACCTGGTCCAACATTACTATAGAAACGGTTGTTAAGATTTTACCACAGTGTGGGCAGAGCAGGACTTTTGAGATGTCAGACATCTTTTAATGAGGTTATCTCTGGAATTATATTCAATCATAAGTAGTGATATACCGTGTAAGTTGTTCAGTGGCTCGAAATTGACTCAGCAGAACAAATCAGTTAAGAGTCATCAGATGAAGACATCATTTATATTTGTGTCCCATTAAGAGTGTGGTTACAATGGATTCTGGCAAGAAAAATGACCCAGTTATTACAGTCCAGACATCATGACATGGTTTGAATAAAATAATGTGTGTGAAAATGATGACTTATTTACTTACAGCTGTTCAAAAACTATATAAAAGTTATGTTGTATATTATTCCATTTTGTATTCCATCAGTTATTATTGTGAACAACATGATGAATTATGGGAAGACAGTGAAACCATACATCACTTTGATGATGAAATTAATCATAAAGTAGAAAATAATAACTTGTAATAACATCCAGTTATTAGAATCAGTCACTCTGATTTTAATTGTATCATTATTGACTGGTAAACATAAGGGTAAAAACTAGTTATTGTAGGAGTAACTGAAGAGCAACTGTATGTTTCAATGATCTAGAAAAACATCTTCATCACAGATGTCTTCAGTGTGATCGGGTTTTGTTAGATATTGTTCTGTGAGACAACTGAACTTACGGTGTGATCAGGTTTTGTTGGATATTGTTCTGTGAGACAACTGAACTTACAGTGTGATCAGGTTTTGTTAGATATTGTTCTGTGAGACAACTGAACTTACAGTGTGATCAGGTTTTGTTAGATATTGTTCTGTGAGACAACTGAACTTACAGTGTGATCAGGTTTTGTTAGATATTGTTCTGTGAGACAACTGAACTTACAGTGTGATCAGGTTTTGTTAGATATTGTTCTGTGAGACAACTGAACTTACAGTGTGATCAGGTTTTGTTAGATATTGTTCTGTGAGACAACTGAACTTACAGTGTGATCAGGTTTTGTTAGATATTGTTCTGTGAGACAACTGAACTTACAGTGTGATCAGGTTTTGTTAGATATTGTTCTGTGAGACAACTGAACTTACAGTGTGATCAGGTTTTGTTAGATATTGTTCTGTGAGACAACTGAACTTACAGTGTGATCAGGTTTTGTTAGATATTGTTCTGTGAGACAACTGAACTTACAGTGTGATCAGGTTTTGTTGGATATTGTTCTGTGAGACAACTGAACTTACAGTGTGATCAGGTTTTGTTGGATATTGTTCTGTGAGACAACTGAACTTACAGTGTGATCAGGTTTTGTTGGATATTGTTCTGTGAGACAACTGAACTTACAGTGTGATCAGGTTTTGTTGGATATTGTTCTGTGAGACAACTGAACATACAGTATGATCAGGTTTTGTTGGATATTGTTCTGTGAGACAACTGAACTTACAGTGTGATCAGGTTTTGTTAGATATTGTTCTGTGAGACAACTGAACTTACAGTGTGATCAGGTTTTGTTAGATATTGTTCTGTGAGACAACTGAACTTACAGTGTGATCAGGTTTTGTTAGATATTGTTCTGTGAGACAACTGAACTTACAGTGTGATCAGGTTTTGTTAGATATTGTTCTGTGAGACAACTGAACTTACAGTGTGATCAGGTTTTGTTAGATATTGTTCTGTGAGACAACTGAACTTACAGTGTGATCAGGTTTTGTTAGATATTGTTCTGTGAGACAACTGAACTTACAGTGTGATCAGGTTTTGTTAGATATTGTTCTGTGAGACAACTGAACTTACGGTGTGATCAGGTTTTGTTAGATATTGTTCTGTGAGACAACTGAACTTACAGTGTGATCAGGTTTTGTTGGATATTGTTCTGTGAGACAACTGAACTTACAGTGTGATCAGGTTTTGTTAGATATTGTTCTGTGAGACAACTGAACTTACAGTGTGATCAGGTTTTGTTGGATATTGTTCTGTGAGACAACTGAACTTACAGTGTGATCAGGTTTTGTTGGATATTGTTCTGTGAGACAACTGAACTTACAGTGTGATCAGGTTTTGTTAGATATTGTTCTGTGAGACAACTGAACTTACGGTGTGATCAGGTTTTGTTGGATATTGTTCTGTGAGACAACTGAACTTACAGTGTGATCAGGTTTTGTTGGATATTGTTCTGTGAGACAACTGAACTTACGGTGTGATCAGGTTTTGTTAGATATTGTTCTGTGAGACAACTGAACTTACGGTGTGATCAGGTTTTGTTAGATATTGTTCTGTGAGACAACTGAACTTACGGTGTGATCAGGTTTTGTTGGATATTGTTCTGTGAGACAACTGAACTTACAGTGTGATCAGGTTTTGTTGGATATTGTTCTGTGAGACAACTGAACTTACAGTGTGATCAGGTTTTGTTGGATATTGTTCTGTGAGACAACTGAACTTACAGTGTGATCAGGTTTTGTTGGATATTGTTCTGTGAGACAACTGAACTTACAGTGTGATCAGGTTTTGTTAGATATTGTTCTGTGAGACAACTGAACTTACAGTGTGATCAGGTTTTGTTGGATATTGTTCTGTGAGACATCTGAACTTGTTCTTCAAGTGGTACATTGTTTTAACATTTTATTTTATCTTTATAATTTATCAGCACCATGTATGTGTTGAGTGTTCATCAGTATAAAAAATTCTATCACTATTTCAATTGTTTCAAACTCAGAAATAATTCATAATTAATGTTGTTTTTTTCATTTTGTAACATTTGTTTATTTTGTGTTGTTTACAAAGAAAAAATAAAATATTTGATTTTCGTTTGTTACAGTTCTGGTGAGAATTGTCTATAAACGTTACATTTACTGAATTTGTTTTTGGAATTTTCCTGCCTGTCCCAAGTTTACTAAGAAACTCAGGATTTTTGATAGTGGTTTTATTACTACATCTGTTTGTTGGCACCTCTCTTCTTTTGATGTTGCATCATGTAACTTGACAAATAACTAGTGATGTTTAGTGTGGGAAAACAACTAGTGATGTTTAGTGTTGGAAAACAACTAGTGATGTTTAGTGTTGGAAAACAACTAGTGATGTTTAGTGTTGGAAAACAACTAGTGATGTTTAGTGTTGGAAAACAACTAGTGATGTTTAGTGTTGGAAAACAACTAGTGATGTTTAGTGTTGGAAAACAACTAGTGATGTTTAGTGTTGGAAAACAACTAGTGATGTTTAGTGTTGGAAAACAACTAGTGATGTTTAGTGTTGGAAAACAACTAGTGAAGTTTAGTGTTGGAAAACAACTAGTGAAGTTTAGTGTTGGAAAACAACTAGTGAAGTTTAGTGTTGGAAAACAACTAGTGAAGTTTAGTGTTGGAAAACAACTAGTGAAGTTTAGTGTTGGAAAATCACTAGTGAAGTTTAGTGTTGGAAAACAACTAGTGATGTTTAGTGTTGGAAAATAACTAGTGAAGTTTAGTGTTGGAAAATAACTAGTGAAGTTTAGTGTTGGAAAATAACTAGTGAAGTTTAGTGTTGGAAAACAACTAGTGAAGTTTAGTGTTGGAAAACAACTAGTGATGTTTAGTGTTGGAAAATAACTAGTGAAGTTTAGTGTTGGAAAATAACTAGTGATGTTTAGTGTTGGAAAACAACTAGTGATGTTTAGTGTTGGAAAACAACTAGTGATGTTTAGTGTTGGAAAATAACTAGTGAAGTTTAGTGTTGGAAAATAACTAGTGAAGTTTAGTGTTGGAAAACAACTAGTGAAGTTTAGTGTTGGAAAACAACTAGTGATGTTTAGTGTTGGAAAATAACTAGTGAAGTTTAGTGTTGGAAAACAACTAGTGATGTTTAGTGTTGGAAAATAACTAGTGAAGTTTAGTGTTGGAAAATAACTAGTGATGTTTAGTGTTGGAAAACAACTAGTGAAGTTTAGTGTTGGAAAACAACTAGTGATGTTTAGTGTTGGAAAATAACTAGTGATGTTTAGTGTTGGAAAACAACTAGTGAAGTTTAGTGTTGGAAAACAACTAGTGAAGTTTAGTGTTGGAAAACAACTAGTGAAGTTTAGTGTTGGAAAACAACTAGTGATGTTTAGTGTTGGAAAATAACTAGTGAAGTTTAGTGTTGGAAAATAACTAGTGAAGTTTAGTGTTGGAAAATAACTAGTGAAGTTTAGTGTTGGAAAACAACTAGTGAAGTTTAGTGTTGGAAAACAACTAGTGATGTTTAGTGTTGGAAAACAACTAGTGATGTTTAGTGTTGGAAAATAACTGTAAAAGTATTTAAATATGATTACATGAAGCAGACAATAAACAAAATTGAGAAAATCAAGTAATTTGTGACTTCCAGAGTGGTTAATAAAAAAAAAAGAAACAAACTAATGAAAAGTTTTAGGGAGAAACTACAGGTTTGGGATTGTTTTAAAGCTTTTTTTAGATGTTATTTTCTTTTATGAAGATTTTTTGTGTTGAATTATGTTTATGTGAAAACTAAAATAATTTTTTTCTACAAAAAGATAACAGGTAAGATTAGTTAGGGTTAATTAGTGTGATGGGTAACTCGAACCTTTATGTCTTTTATGTTGTTGTTAAGTTTATTTTGTTCATGCAATGACCACAAATAAAGGACTCATTTTTGGAAACTAAAATATATTATTGAGATACATTTGACAAAATAAATTTTTAAAAGAAATATTTAATGTGTATCAGTATAGTTAAAACTGACCAGATAAACTGATTGGAAGTTTCTGATAAAATAACTTGTATTCTGAGATGGATGAAGGTATTTCTAATGAAACTTTGAAGAATGGATGGCAACTGCCTGTTGTGGAGACACAAGCATAGAGGATGACACTTTGAAAGCCTTCTGCCTGAAGACGAAACTTTCAAAACGTTGTCCTCTACACTTGTGTCTCCACAACAGGCAGTTGCCATCTGTTCTACAAAGTTTCATCATGAATACTCTGCCTAAACAATCTGTCAAAGGTATTTATAAGGTTTTTCTAAAAATCATGTAACAAAAAAAAAGATTTGGATATTTCACAAATAATAAATAATGATAAAAATAATGTAATTACATGAATGTTTTACAGTGAAATTCAGATACTATTTAGTAAGTTTCTACCAATCTTTTTACACTTTTGTTAAATATTTTTATTGTGAGAAAGCAAACTGAGATGTTCTTCCAGTCATTAAGGAGAGTTCACAGTCTGATATATTCACTTAGTGTGTGTTTTTCTAGATTACGCTGGTAATATTGACATATATAAAAGCACCTACACTGTTACTTGACAGATATATTACTGATACATAGGTCTTTTACACTATATATCTTATTACAATATAGTATATAATGATATTGTTTAGTTGTGACTTTACAGTTTTATGTTGCTCTTACCAAGTGAATTTCTATAACATACAAAATATTGCTGTTGTATGCTTTAATAGTATTAATAGTTGTTCATGTGGGTAATAATGTGAGTCTGACAGAACTGAATGGTAATATAATCTGTGATATTCTGGTTTATGGTTTCAGGTTCCAAACAGACCACCTCACTCACGCAGAGAGTAAGTTGTCAGTTATCATAATTTTACTTAGTTTATTCCAGTGTTATGTTTTATATATTCACTCAAGTAATTTATTGATTGTATTAAAAGCAAAATATAAAGAAAGAACTTTGATGACTACATTTGTTTTTATGATTAAAGTGAGACGTACTTATGGTGGTAAGAACTGTGTAAATAAAACTGTTTAAAACTACGCACACATACAAGACATTTCAGTGTGTCACAAATGTTTTGTATTTATTATTGGATATAATTTCAATTACACGTTCACTAATTATATTGAATTTGCTACATATTTTATAAATCTCTGTATCTGTGTATCTTTAACTGTGGATGATACAAAGATACCTAGTATATTTTATTCAAAATATTCTTATGCTTGATAAAGTTTAGCTATTTTGTCCTGAAAGGCAGTCTTTCTTAACCAGTATTATTATGTATATAAGATATGAATGTGGTTTGTGGCTTCCCAGGATTAAGTCAAGGTTTTTGTGTACTTGTTGCTATGTACATACATAAGCTGTGAATGTGGTTTGTGGCTTTCCAGGATTAAGTCAAGGTTTTTGTGTACTTGTTGCTATGTACATACATAAGCTGTGAATGTGGTTTGTGGCTTTCCAGGATTAAGTCAAGGTTTTTGTGTACTTGTTGCTATGTGCATACATAAGCTGTGAATGTGGTTTGTGGCTTTCCAGGATTAAGTCAAGGTTTTTGTGTACTTGTTGCTATGTACATACATAAGCTGTGAATGTGGTTTGTGGCTTCCCAGGATTAAGTCAAGGTTTTTGTGTACTTGTTGCTATGTACATACATAAGCTGTGAATGAGGTTTGTGGCTTTCCAGGATTAAGTCAAGGTTTTTGTGTACTTGTTGCTATCTACATACATAAGCTGTGAATGTGGTTTGTGGCTTTCCAGGATTAAGTCAAGGTTTTTGTGTACTTGTTGCTATGTACATACATAAGCTGTGAATGTGGTTTGTGGCTTCCAGGATTAAGTCAAGGTTTTGTGTACTTGTTGCTATGTACATACATAAGCTGTGAATGTGGTTTGTGGCTTTCCAGGATTAATTCAAGGTTTTTGTGTACTTGTTGTTATCTACATACATAAGCTATGAATGTGGTTTCAGGTTTCATGGGATGATCTCCAGAACAGAAACAGAATGGCATCTCCGTGAGTGTGATGGATGTTACTTAGTACGGGAAAGCCAAAGGGCTCCTGGTCAATACACCCTTAGCATGAGGTACTGGTTGATTGTACAGTTGTCTTGTTAACTGTTATATTGTAGCTCAAGTCATGTATCGATTTACAACTTAAATACTTTCAACATTGTTTAAAGAAAGTTTGTAATGGATAATAAATTATATTAAATAGTCTTAAAATGGTATTAAAATGATTTGACAAATGTTTCTGATGCAGTACTTACCTACTCCCATAAGATTACCTGTCTTCATTCAGCACTGCCCTCTATATTCAAACCTTTTCATAATGCATACCACAAGCTTGCATCCCCCCTGTTGGAATTAATATATTCCCATGTGTCTCTCAAGCAAATAATCCTACATCATCTATTAACTAGTAACAGTATCCTTGTGTGTTAATGTGACACCATCTATATCTCCCAATGTTCCATCAAGTTGTGTTTTTGTCTTTTTTGGGGTTTTATCGTCCACCTGTGGTCTTGCTCCAGACTCCAGTGTGACTAACTGGTAAGTTTTCCTCTTTTCACAAGGGCCTTCCTTTCTTTTTATCACATAGATGTGGTGAGAAGTGTTGCAGCAGGTATCTTTTAACTTAAGATCCACACTGTAAGCCATGTAGAGTTGTACTCTGTCATCCATGGCTCTGCATGCTCATCATAGGATGTTCCACAAGATTGCTGCAAGGTTATCTACTTTGTAATAATTGCTTCATGAACATGTCCATTCTGGACAGTACCATCCATGGACTGCATGGGTAAAGCAGAATGGGATAGCTGCCCCAAACTACTGTGTCAAGAGTGAAGGACTTGGCATGGTCTGTTTTTAAAAGTAGTGTTTCGTGGTCACCCACTGTACTGTCTCTGGTGATAACGTTCCAACCAATTCTGATGCCCCTTCCTTTGAATGGAGTGTAGGAATCCTTACTGCTCTCCAGTTCCAAGTTGCTGGAGTGGTTGATCATCAAGGCACACTTCATGTTACGAATGAAATTTGCCCCTTTTGATTGGGTGCCCTCATCCTACCTTTGCATGGATGTTGGTTCCCAGCAATGAGGTGTTGGATTTGAGTGAAACAGTTAACATAAGTCCTTGCACATGTTGAGTCCAGTTCCAGATAGCTTTAGGGTATCCATTTTTTGTAGTGGTCAGAAATTGGTGTGGATCTTTTTCCCCAGTCCTCGGATTGGAGTTAAAAACTGTATTATCATCATGCTACCGTCATGTTGATGTTGGTATCCAGTACAGGAAGTTATTTAATGTAGAGTATTTGCCGAGTATGGTTTGATGTTCCTTAACCACGCTATGCCTTTTGATTTCTACCCTTGTGTTTTATGAATTATGCAAATAGGCAGAAAGTGTACCGGCACAGAAATGGCACAGTTCCCTTCCTCTGATCTCCAGTTTTCAGGAGATATCCTTTGGACGTTTTGGGGGGGTGCTATTCCCTTGCACTGGCCCTCCTCCTTTTCATTGTGGGATTACAACTAACCTTGTGAAAGAAGATAAGTATATATTGGAAATACATCTTCAGTATAGGAAAGTTATAACTTCTTTGAGATTTAATCAATGAAAACTACAAACAAAAACAAGTAAGTTTCAGATTTAACCAATAAAACTACAAACAAAAATAAGTAAATTTCAGACTTAATCAATATAACTACAAAAGAAAACAAGTAAGTTTAAAATTTGACCAATATAACTACAAAAGAAAACAAGTTAGTTTAAAATTTAACCAATAAAACTACAAACGAAAACAAGTGAGTTTCAGATTTAACCAATAAAACTACAAACGAAAACAAGTGAGTTTCAGATTTAACCAATATAACTACAAACGAAAACAAGTGAGTTTCAGATTTAACCAATATAACTACAAACGAAAACAAGTGAGTTTCAGATTTAACCAATGTAACTACAAACGAAAACAAGTAAGTTTCAGACTTAATCAATGAAAACTACAAACAAAAACAAGTAAGTTTCAGATTTAACCAATAAAACTACAAACGAAAATAAGTAAATTTCAGACTTAATCAATATAATTACAAACGAAAACAAGTAAGTTTAAAATTTAACCAATATAACTACAAACAAAAACAAGTAAGTTTAAAATTTAACCAATATAACTACAAACGAAAACAAGTAAGTTTCAGATTTAACCAATATAACTACAAACGAAAACAAGTGAGTTTCAGATTTAACCAATATAACTACAAACGAAAACAAGTGAGTTTCAGATTTAACCAATGTAACTACAAACGAAAACAAGTGAGTTTCAGATTTAACCAATGTAACTACAAACGAAAACAAGTGAGTTTCAAATTTAACCAATGTAACTACAAACGAAAACAAGTAAGTTTAAAATTTAACCAATAAAACTACAAACGAAAACAAGTAAGTTTCAGACTTAATCAATGAAAACTACAAACAAAAACAAGTAAGTTTCAGATTTAACCAATAAAACTAGAAACGAAAATAAGTAAATTTCAGACTTAATCAATATAACTACAAACGAAAACAAGTAAGTTTAAAATTTAACCAATATAACTACAAACGAAAACAAGTAAGTTTAAAATTTAACCAATATAACTACAAACGAAAACAAGTAAGTTTAAAATTT
This sequence comes from Tachypleus tridentatus, assembly GCF_004210375.1. Classification (NCBI taxonomy): domain Eukaryota; kingdom Metazoa; phylum Arthropoda; class Merostomata; order Xiphosura; family Limulidae; genus Tachypleus; species Tachypleus tridentatus. Next base: position 10,332,559 of record NC_134826.1, on the reverse strand, counting down.
AACCAATATAACTACAAACGAAAACAAGTAAGTTTAAAATTTAACCAATATAACTACAAACGAAAACAAGTAAGTTTCAGATTTAACCAATATAACTACAAACGAAAACAAGTAAGTTCAGATTTAACCAATATAACCACAAACGAAAACAAGTGAGTTTCAGATTTAACCAATATAACCACAAACGAAAACAAGTGAGTTTCAGATTTAACCAATATAACTACAAACGAAAACAAGTAAGTTTCAGATTTAACCAATAAAACTATAAATGAAAATAAGTAAATTTCACACTTAATGAATGAAAACTACAAACAAAAACAAGTAAGTTTAAAATTTAACCAGTACAAACTTCAAAGGAAAACAAGTAAGTTTTAGATATAAAACTATCAAAAAATAAAGTTAAAAAAAGTTATTTGTTTTCGTTAATGAAAATCTCTCGAGTGTTGAAACAAGAAAACAAGGCACCTTCATTGATAACTGTGTCTACAAAGAAACAATTTAGTAAAACCTATGCTGTGCTGTGATGATGAACATTATTGAATGTTGAGTACAAGTACATTGTTGGAGAACTGTCAGACAATTCCAGAAAAGGCCACAGGCCCAGTAGTTACCACAGGAACTGCTGGTTATACATGTCCAGAGGGACGGCAGTTTTGCTGATATTATTAATGATATAATGGGCTTCAATGAATTACACCCTAGTAGTCTAGAAGTATCGGTCTAAGCTTTGCTATCTTATTAAAAAGCATCTTTAAATCATATTGAACATCTGCACAGGTTAAGTTTGTGTTATGTTTGAAACCAATGAACGTTTCTGTTTTGGTTTAGAAAACAGGTTTTGATGTTTTCTCACTTTTCTACTTACTCGTTACAAGATTCATGACAGCTACAAAAAACTTTCGACTGTATTACGATGGAAAACATTATGTGGGTGAAAAAGATTTGACACTGTGCAGGATTTAGTGGCTGATGGTCTCATCACACTGTACTTAGAATACAATGCTGCAGAGTACATATCTATGATGTGTGTTCAAATAAAATACGAAGAAAGCCCCTACATGACTCTAAGTTCTTATCAGCAAAAGATGCGTCAAATGAGGATTCAGAAGAGGTCCAGCTTTTCAAGCCAAGAAAGCAACAGCACCCGATCTCCCCACGAATACGACAGACCTTCTGATGATGTAAGTAGAGCTGTCTTTTCTTTAGTTCCATGTGTTTACTTTTTGATAAGTATACTAGTACAAGCTAGATATCTCCAACTGATCGCAAGTGCGACAATACAGTAGATGCTGTATTTTACACTGATTAAAAAAAACAAAATAAAAATGGTTGTATGGTTCTGATAATACTCCACACTGGTCTTCTCAAACATAATTATCTCTCTGTAATTATACTGACTTGTAATGCTAAAAGCTGGGGTTAGATTCCTTCTGGTGGACAGAGTGCACATAGTACATTATATAGTTTGAAACCAAAATAGAACAAATAAATATAAGTTGTTTTTTAATGAAAACAGTTTAAAAATTAATATATATAAGAAATGTTGAAAATGAGTAAGTTTCAAAATTAATTTACTAAAAGTTTGAATGAACTTTAAGGGTTCCTGTTTTCTTTGTATCAACAAATCAATAGTAATGATAAATATATAAAGGAGCTGATACCAGTAAACCAATAAGGACATTAGTTTCAGCAGTCCAGATAGAGAGGTTATTGTTTCAGTAGTCCACGTAGAGATGTTATTGTTTCAGTGGTCCATGTGGAGACATTATTTTTTCTGCAGTCTACAAGAGAACATAAATAAAAGTTGAAAAGACTGGTAAGCTAAATGTTTTAAAGTACATAATTTTGTACTCATTGGCCAAAGTCTGTTTAATTTATGTCAGGCTTAAAACTTGTTTAAGTCTCTCATTGTCATGGAATACATTCTCTCTCCCCCATATATATTTGACATACTGTGTAACATTTGTTATGGAGTTCAAAAGTATAATATTGACAGTATGTGAGTTTGAAATTTTGTACCACAACGAAAAAGAGAATTCTCTTTCAAAATTTTCAAAGTTTAAAGTGGCTTATATTTTTATTGTTTATAGGAAAATAAACCTTGCATTGAGAGAGAGTTGTTTGTCTGTAAATGTGCCACTTGAAGTGTTAACCCTATCATGTTATAAGAACAAGAGTTGTTTTTGTATTAATTATGTTAATTGAGGACGTGAACTTTTTGTTTTCAGAATGGAATATTTTTCCCAGAAGATTTGGTACTGGGTGATATTGATGTCCATCGTTTTGAGAAGCCTCATAACTTTAGGGTAAATGATGAACCTCTGCGTCTTCATTTATCTTCACTTCTAATGATCTTCACATGTTTTTACTATTGAGTAATACAATTCTACCTAAAATAAGTCCGAGTCCATTCTAGCTTGTTTCAGAAAAATGTATTAAATTTTTCATAACCAGCATTAAATGTAAAAGGTCCACTTGATCAACCAAAGAAGCAACAGTTTTTGTTAAAGTTTATTTAAACCCATCCTGTGTTATGTAAATTTTCCTTTTAAAATTATTTGATGGAGACAGTTTTAAAATGGTCAGTGGGAGATGTGTCTGTGTTTTTAATTTACCAGTTACTTAGGTTTAGGTTTGAATTAGTGGTAGTAAGTATGTTGTCCTAGCTAGGAACGTTTTACACAGTGCATCATTTAAAGCAACAAAAGTTGAAATGGCTTTTTTTTTTGTTTTACCCAACAAGTAAGAGTTTAGGTTTCAACAGAACTTTTTATTTATTTAAGTTTTTCTGTTTATTGTTTGAAAGACATGGGTAGTTCTGTTTAATATTATTATTTAATTCATATATCGATCCATTTGGATAAAATTAACCCATCTGGTGAGGAAAGTGTATGTTTGTTTGAAGATTAGAATATGAGGCAGCATTATATCTTTACAGTTTGTAGTTAGTAAATACTAATATGTCTTTATATAGTTTCAGAAATCCATGATTTCCTCTATTACTTAATGTTTAAAACTAATGAACAGTAAGCAAATGTTATTAATTTCCTGGTTCAAGTGATTTCACTTTGAGATATCTTTAAAGACAGTTTAAAGGATATATATATGCAAAAACGGCTCGTTTGGGTTGAGAAAATATTTTACATAGAAGAGCGAACAATGTTTCGATATTTAATGAAACAAATGTACTGTATTTAAGTTTTATATTTAATACAATGAATGCTCTGGTCTTCAGTTTGATATTTAATAGAACTAACGTTCTTATTTAAGCTTTGTATTTAATACAAAGAATGTTCTGCACTGAAGCTTTATATTTAATAGAACAAATGTTCTTATTTAAGTTTTATATTTAATACAATGAATGCTCTACATAGAAGAGCGAACAACATTTCGACCTTCTTCGGTCATCGTCAGGTTCACAAAGAAAGAGGTAACTGACCGGAAGCTGACCACATGTTTGGAAGGGGTTGTGTAACTGGGTGTCGGAATGTAGAGGGCGGTGTTAGATGTTTGAATATATAATTTTATATTTATTATATTTAATATAGGTATAAAGGCGTTCCTTTATATTGCTTTATTTTGGGTTATTTTATAACTGCCACGACTTCTATATTGGAGAAACAAGTAGAAAAATGGAAACCAGATTCAAAGAACATAAAAAGTCACCTTCACACGTTTTCGAATGCTGCAAGTCAAATAAACACAACATAACCATAGAAAACACTCAAATACTAAATAAAGAAACAAACATAAACAAACGCAAAATTAAAGAAGCCTCACTTATACAACAACTTAAACCCAAAATAAACCAATACAAAGGAACACCTTTATACCTATACTAATAAATATAATCAAACATCTACGCACGCCCTCTACATTCCTATATTCAGTTATACAACCCCCTTCAAACATGTGGTCAGCTATCGGTCAGTTACCTCTTTCTTTGTGAACCTGACGATGACCGAAGAAGGTCGAAACGTTGTTCGCTCTTCTATGTAAGATATTTTCTCAACCTAAATGAGCCGTTTTTACATATAAATTTTACATATAAATTTCTCTACAAGTGGGTTTTCTCGACAACACTGAGTTTAAAGGAGAAGTTACTGTTATCATGTGTTATTACCTTTGTTGTTTAGTTAGTTGTTATGAAACTTCTGTTGTTGTTTTCTTTAATGGCTAACATTTCTGTTATATCTTTTTAATATTCAGACCCACAACTTTAAAGGCCTACCGTGGTGTGACCTGTGTGGAAACTTCATGTGGGGGATTATTGCTCAAGGTGTCAAATGTGAAGGTAAGTGTGAAAACCTTGGTGTGGCCTGTGTGGAATTATTGCTCAATTGTTAAGGGCTAAGGTAAGTCTGAAAACTTTGGTGTGACTTTCATGAAAACTCGATGTAAGAGATACTTTTCCAAGGTAAGTAAGTCATCCATTAATAAAGATATCAGAGATACAGTCAGTAGTATTAACAAATAGAGAACAATTTTTTACAAATTACGTTTTAGTTTACTGTTATGGAAGAATGTTGGTTGACCGTGTTTAGTTCTGAATTAAAGGCTTTATGGATTTGTTGGATATGACTGTAAAAATTAGCTTTACTCTTACTAGGTGCGATAAGATAATGAAACATAAAACCAACCATTCTTGGAAACCTATTAAACAGATTTTAGCAATACTAAGCACTTGTCACATTACTTGAAATAAGCTGTTAATGGACTGTGTTTATCTAGGAAGGTGTTTAATTGCATTTCATGTTGTTATTAATAATGCCTTTAAGATATACTCTCCTCTGTCTGTACCTTTTCTCAAATAAAAGCTTGTGATGTACAGTTCTTGAAGCATATAATAACATATTTAATCTTGAAGGAGTTGGGCTGTATGAACACACTTAGGTTTTGTATTTAGATTACATATTTAATCTTGAAGGAGTTGGGCTGTATGAACACACTTAGGTTTTGTATTTAGATTACATATTTAATCTTGAAGGAGTTGGGCTGTATGAATACACTTAGGTTTTGTATTTAGATTTCTGTAAGAAACTTTTTTTTATATAATAACATATTTAATCTTGAAGGAGTTAGGCTGTATGAAGACACTTAGGTTTTGTATTTAGATTACATATTTAATCTTGAAGGAGTTGGGCTGTATGAATACACTTAGGTTTTGTATTTAGATTACATATTTAATCTTGAAGGAGTTGGGCTGTATGAATACACTTAGGTTTTGTATTTAGATTTCTGTAAGAAACTTTTTTTTATATAATAACATATTTAATCTTGAAGGAGTTAGGCTGTATGAATACACTTAGGTTTTGTATTTAGATTACATATTTAATCTTGAAGGAGTTGGGCTGTATGAATACACTTAGGTTTTGTATTTAGATTACATATTTAATCTTGAAGGAGTTGGGCTGTATGAATACACTTAGGTTTTGTATTTAGATTACATATTTAATCTTGAAGGAGTTGGGCTGTATGAATACACTTAGGTTTTGTATTTAGATTACATATTTAATCTTGAAGGAGTTGGGCTGTATGAATACACTTAGGTTTTGTATTTAGATTACATATTTAATCTTGAAGGAGTTGGGCTGTATGAATACACTTAGGTTTTGTATTTAGATTACATATTTAATCTTGAAGGAGTTGGGCTGTATGAATACACTTAGGTTTTGTATTTAGATTACATATTTAATCTTGAAGGAGTTGGGCTGTATGAATACACTTAGGTTTTGTATTTAGATTACATATTTAATCTTGAAGGAGTTGGGCTGTATGAACACACTTAGGTTTTGTATTTAGATTACATATTTAATCTTGAAGGAGTTGGGCTGTATGAATACACTTAGGTTTTGTATTTAGATTACATATTTAATTTTGAAGGAGTTGGGCTGTATGAATACACTTAGGTTTTGTATTTAGATTACATATTTAATCTTGAAGGAGTTGGGCTGTATGAATACACTGTATGAATACACTTAGGTTTTGTATTTAGATTACATATTTAATCTTGAAGGAGTTGGGCTGTATGAATACACTTAGGTTTTGTATTTAGATTACATATTTAATCTTGAAGGAGTTGGGCTGTATGAATACACTTAGGTTTTGTATTTAGATTACATATTTAATCTTGAAGGAGTTGGGCTGTATGAATACACTTAGGTTTTGTATTTAGATTACATATTTAATCTTGAAGGAGTTGGGCTGTATGAATACACTTAGGTTTTGTATTTAGATTTCTGTAAGAAACTTTTTTTTTTGTATTTAGATTACACAGACTGTGGTTTTAGTGCCCATCGAAAATGTTCAAAAAATCCCTAACGACTGTCTACCAGACTTGAAGTACATTAAGAGAGTGTTTGGGATTGATCTTACCACACTGGTTAAAGCCCACAATACCCCTCGACCCTTTGTTGTGGACATGTGTATTAAAGAGATAGAGAACCGAGGTGGGATTGAGTCACTTTGTGCTTAACATTAATTTAAGCTCTGCGGTGTTATTGTATTTTAAATGAGAAATAAAATTTACAGAAAATTCAAGTATGTTGTGTCTTTTTAAGTTTTAAACAGAAAATAACATTTTGTGTATTAAGCTTATTGTGTTGTTTGCTTAAAACTCATAGCGTTAAAGAGAGATTTTTATGTAGTTTCTTTAATTTTAAATGGAAAATGTATTTTTTAATCTATTAAATTCTCAATAGTTTTCTTGTGTTATTTAATTAACAGTTATTTAAAAACGTCCACCGAGCTTTTGAGTTATTTTAAATTGAGAATGTTGTTGTGTAACATTTAATTCATGTATTGCAGTTGAAAATACAAATTGTTTATTGTTAAGAAACGGGTAATATTTTTGCTATAAATATTTATCAGTACTTAGCGGATGGAAGTACATTTTGATGGGAAACTTGATACATGTATATGTCCATTTTAGTTTACTGTTTAGAGATCAATGAAGAATCAAAATATTTATTGTTAATTACGTGATATTATTAAATAATTGTGGTCGTGTTAAACTTCAAACTAACTGAAATTGTTTGTTCAATTACGGTCATCTTTGAGAACTTTATATTAATTAAAATGTTTATTTTGAATTAATTTTTAAGTTTACTGTTTGACCTCTCTCTTTTGTTATGTGAATTGAATAAATACATCAATTTTCTACTAAAATTACAATCAAAACATTTTTTTAATCGGACACCTTAATGTTTTATTAATGTGCTAAAACTTACGTTTGGTGGCTTAGACTTACAAAAATGAAATATTTTTTCACTGATTATTATAACAGGTTTAGATGTGGAAGGACTCTATAGAATTTCAGGATTTAGTGATGAAGTTGAAGCGCTAAGGTTAAGTTTTGAAAAAGGTGAGTGTGAGAGTTTTATCTGTGAGTTGTGTGAAAAATGGTGACTAGAAAACCTAAGATAATTGTTTAGTTTCAAAATAATAGTTGTATTACAAATAACTGTATTTGAAATAACAAAACAACTGTATTTTTTAAAGGAATTATTAGTCAACTCACTTGTAATAATTATTTAGACAACTACAATATTTGCAACCAATACTTTCATTAATTAATGTACCACTATTCTTTTGTATGTAGTACTTAATACAGTTACTGTTTTTGTCCATTCTTCAAGATGGTTTACATGCAGATATTAGTCCTGGAGCTTTCGAAGATGTACATGTTATAACTGGTGTCCTGAAGCTTTTTTTCCGTCTTCTGCCTATTCCCTTGATCACATTTGACACCTACCCTTTATTTATGAATGGTGTTAGTGAGTATCACATTTGATAACTTTCTCTTTATTTATGAACAGTGTTAGTGAGTATCACATTCAATAACTTTTTATTTATTTATGAATGGTGTTAGTATCACATTTGGTAACTTTTTATTTATTTATGAATAGTGTTAGTATCACATTTGATAACTTATTATTTATTTATGAACAGTGTTAGTATCACATTTGATAACTTATTTATTTATGAATAGTGTTAGTATCACATTTGATAACTTATTATTTATTTATGAACAGTGTTAGTATCACATTTGATAACTTATTATTTATTTATGAATAGTGTTAGTATCACATTTGATAACTTATTATTTATTTATGAATGGTGTTAGTGAGTATCACATTCAATAACTTTTTATTTATTTATGAATGGTGTTAGTATCACATTTGGTAACTTTCTCTTTATTTATTAATGGTGTTAGTGAGTATCACATTCAATAACTTTCTCTTTATTTATTAATGGTGTTAGTATCACATTTGGTAACTTTTTATTTATTTATTAATGGTGTTAGTATCACATTTGATAACTTATTATTTATTTATGAACAGTGTTAGTGAGTATCACATTCAATAACTTATTATTTATTTATTAATGGTGTTAGTATCACATTTGATAACTTATTATTTATTTATGAATGGTGTTAGTGAGTATCACATTTGGTAACTTTTTATTTATTTATGAATGGTGTTAGTGAGTATCACATTTGGTAACTTTCTCTTTATTTATGAATGGTGTTAGTGAGTATCACATTTGGTAACTTTCTCTTTATTTATTAATGGTGTTAGTGAGTATCACATTTGATAACTTATTATTTATTTATGAATGGTGTTAGTGAGTATCACATTTGATAACTTATTATTTATTTATGAACAGTGTTAGTGAGTATCACATTCAATAACTTTTTATTTATTTATGTGGTGTTAGTATCACATTTGGTAACTTTCTCTTTATTTATGAATGGTGTTAGTGAGTATCACATTTGATAAGTTTCTCTTTATTTATTAATGGTGTTAGTGAGTATCATATTTGATAACTTTCTCTTTATTTATTAATGGTGTTAGTGAGTATCACATTTGATAACTTTCTCTTTATTTATTAATGGTGTTAGTGAGTATCACATTTGATAACTTTCTCTTTATTTATGAATGGTGTTAGTGAGTATCACATTTGATAACTTTCTCTTTATTTATGAATGGTGTTAGTGAGTATCACATTTGATAACTTTCTGTTTATTTATGAATGGTGTTAGTGAGTATCACATTTGATAACTTTCCTTTATTTATGAATGGTGTTAGTGAGTATCACATTTGATAACTTTCTCTTTATTTATGAATGGTGTTAGTGAGTATCACATTTGATAACTTTCTCTTTTGTTTCATGTGTTGTTATATTATACATTCATATTTGAAATATTAGTAAGTTGTTGAATGGAGATCGAAAGAAGCCAAATTAAGTATTTTTTATCGGTATCAGTATAGAATAAAAAAAATATTTGAATATGTTTGAACTTTATTGTAGAATAAAATTTAAATAATAAACTGTATTAATAATTCATGCTTTTTGATGATTTTATTGTCTTGAAACTGTTACACATTCTACTATATGCTGAATCCAAATATAATAAATTTTCTTCAATACGTACAGATTTTTACAAAATGTCACATGTGGTTTTACATAAGTGAATTATTTTCTTTGAAATTGAGTCACATTTTTTTACAGTTAAAATGTTGACAACCAGTTACTATAGATTTCTTCAGACCAATGATGATGCAAATATTACTGATTATTCTAGAACCTGAAACATAATAATAAAAATGTGAACATTGTGGTATATGAAATGATAATTTTATCTAAATATGATTTTTTTTCTTCTTTCTAATTTATAAAAAGTTCTCACATGGTAGAAAGAAATGAATATTATTTTTGAAATATATGTAGCTGAATTATGGAAAATATATTACTAAATCCAAAACAACTTTTGCGAAATCCAGATTTCCTGATACGTGTTACTAATATGATGTTTTCTGTTGATTATTAATGTAATTCATTTGTAACAAGATGCAAAATGATGGCAGGTGATAAAAATGGAATTGCAAAAAAGAGACAGACTATTTAGAAAATGTAATTTGACTACTTTATTTATGTATTTTCATTGGACTTGTGTGTGATGTTTTTGTAGAATATTTATGATTCTTAGTGAATGTGTCTAGTATATATGTATATACAATTCAGAAAGTTGTTGGTTTAATTTAAATTTCTATATCCTATATATATTTTGTAAAGCATTACATTGTGCTGTCGTGTTATCATTTTTATTTTATTTTAAATTTCACTTATCTACACAATATCTGAAATAGATGTTATTGTGTTATTGTTTTTTTTTTATATATATTTGTTGCTTTATCAATGAATACAAGGTTTTTTTATATTTGTAAGGTAATAATTCTATTAAATAACAATTATTAGGACAACAAACTCTGGAAGGAAGACTGGATGGTTTAAGAGAAGCTATTAACAAACTACCACCAGCTCACTATCAAACCCTGAAGTACTTACTGGCACATTTAAACAGGTAATTTACTAACTAGTAATATTAATACACTACCACCAGCTTGCTATCAAACCATAAAGTGTCATCTGGAACTTAACTCTTGGTGTGGTCTCAGTCTATATGACCAACCATATGACTTCTTTCTACTCATTTAAAGTCTTTATAGATTTAATACTTGTAACTTTCAATGTAGTGTGTATATCTTCACAAAATCTGGCATTCTTTCAGTTAGCATTGTAAGTTTTTATATACAAAAAATGATATTTTCTGGTGAAGTATTTTTAATAAAATAAAATTTGTTCATGAATATTTGAGTATATTTTGAATATTTCATATGCAAAGTAATTTTCAGGTTAAAACTAAAATTTCGTTTTGTCTTCGCATCATAATCCTTAGGACCTTGTAAATGCATTTCAAATGTTCCTCACCCCCCAGTGAAACTGTAGTTTTTCTCTTGTTTTTTTTTACCCTATCTCAAAATTGAACTTGTCAATTTGACTGACTTTGCAACCACCAAAAACTGAGAAAATCTTAATTTCCCTTTTTTGTTTCTAGAATAACTTCAGATCAGAACATGAAACTACATTCATTGATCTGAAGTTGCTATATGTTTGTAACATTGTATATATATGTATAATTAAATTTTATTGTTTTATTTCTATTTTAAAATGTCTAACTACTGTTGTCACCATAATAAGTTTTAAATCACTTGGATCATATGCAGCAAATGTTTTGATATCGAATTACATTACTACATCTAGTACAAGCAGCTTGTGTGTATGCTTTGTGAAACATTTTTATTATATTATTATTATTATCTTAACTAACCTAAAAAGATCCTTATTTTTATAGTTTTATAATTCAACATAAAGTATGAACAACAACAAAGTACTCAACCAGTTGTTGTTTTTTTCTCAACTGTCAGAGAGAGTTAACCCTACATCTAAGTACTCAACCAGTTGTTGTTTTGCCAAATTTTTGATATCGAATTACTCGACTGTCAGAGAGAGTTAACCCTTACATTAAATCTACTACAACCAGTTGTGTGTTGTTGCCCTCGACTGTCAGAGAGAGTTCCAGTTGTTGTCCAGTTGTTGTTGTTTTTAACCTCGACTGTCAGAGAGAGTTCCAGTTGTTGTTTTTAGCTACGACTGTCAGAGAGAGTTAACCCTAATTTTTTATACTACTCACAATATTGCACTTAATTTTTATTCAGTTAAATAATGCATCAAACAGTATAGACTAATAACAAGCAAAAAGTAGAAAAATTCCCTTACTTCTCATAATATTTCTGGCTTTCTAACTTAGTGACAAGAGTCATTATAAATACTTTCAAGCTAGTTGTGAACTTTTCCACAGGAACGACGTTCATACACAGTGAAACTGACATTTAACTGATCAGAAGATAATGTTTACAATACGTCATTTGAAAGATGAAAATTTTGAGTTTGTGTTGATTATGGGTAATATATAAATACTTAAAACATAAGAGAGAATTAGTAACACATTACAAAAGAGAGGAAGGGTCTTCTTGTCTATTCAGTATTTATGTAACCAAAGTTGAAGACTATAATTAATATGGTTTGTCTGAGCAATGGTGATATTATAGAGTTTAATTTTTGTTTAATTTTATACTTTTTTTGTTAATTTTCATCAACAAATGAGTTGATTTTTATTTTGTGTGCTATTCAGGAATTTTAATCTAACACAAAGATGAATAAACCTATTTGTGAAGTTTGATTGTAAAGTAGAACAGTCCTGGTTTTTAATAAACACCACGTGAAACACCATCACTTTTGGCTGCAGATATTTGTGTAAATTATAAAAAGTATAACTGTTTAAAACAACCAATAATTATAACATTTTAATCTGTTTCTTCTTCACAAAGTACCATGAGGTAAAACTCAAATAGGCATTCATAAGATAATCAAAGAAACATAAGTGAAAATATTCTTAGGTTGGACAGATTGTTTTAATTATGTTTTTTTCACAAATAATATGAAATTGAGTAGTAGTGGTATTGTCACAGTTTTAATTATTATGTATGTTAAGGATTAGAAGGAACAGGTTTTGAATTGACAAATTAGCACAGTTTTTTTTATGAAATGACTCCTCTATCTGTTTGGATGGACAGGTGAGCAAGAGAAAAGTGACCACTACAGATTGAAAACTAGATTCAGTTTGCATAGATGGACCAGTAAAAGGTTCTAAGTTATTGTGTTTAAAAAGATACCTAGAGTAAAGCAAAACTAATGGAGTCTCACCAACTTCTGTTGTCTTTCTGTCTGTCATAACTGATCGTATGTGTGATACTTTTTTCAGGGTAACTGAGAAACAGAAACAGAACCTGATGACACCACATAACCTTAGTACAGTGTTTTGTCCATCTTTGATGCGGACACCTGATTTAATTGCTCAGCCTGGACAACTTGCAGCGTGGCACCAAGAAAGTCTTGTCATTGAGATTCTTATTTCTCACCAGAGGGTTCTCTTTGAATATGGTTAGGTAGAATATGAATGTGTTTCCTACTTACTTCTTCTCCTGTTTATCCATTTTATGTTTCTCTTGGTTTACCGTAAAGCTAGAACTTGGTTTATTCTAATACACAGAGGTGTATTAGATCAATAACAAACAAAAGGTCTTATAAAAACAGACTAAAGCATATTCTATCCAAAATTTAAAGTGTCTAGATGTGGAAAGAGAAAGAAACATTTAATATTTCTAAAGTTTGAAACAGAAGTTAAACTTTGTAGAATTATGTTGGTTTCAACAAAAATATAACTTCCATATCAGAAACGTGTAAATGTTGGCAGAAAGCTTGTAATGTGGTTGTCTTTGATCCTTATTGGTTGGAACTAATTATTATCAACACTTTATAATCATCCATAAATATGTAAATGTATTTAAAACAGATATATAAGTTTCAATAATCTTCTTGGTTATTTTAAAATGTTCTATTTTTTGTATTTAAAATATTCGTCAATGAAGAGAGGAAACAGAAAATAACCAATGTTTGATCATTTGATTTATTTAACTTACTATAGCAAGTTTCTATTCATATTTAAACACTTGATAAGTTTACTTCCATGTAACACACACAAGAGACAAGTTTCTGATGATGGAGAAAGTTATCTGAAGAAACTGGAGAGTCCCTCCATATGGGATGTTTCCAGGTTATTTGGTTACTCACCATGTACAAAAACTGGTTATAAGTGTGGTACTTGCTCTGTGTGTACTGTTGACAAGAAAGGTTTTGTTTTTCTTTAAGGTCAACCAAGTGTAATATTTATTTTCTGAGCAACAGAGTGGAACCCAGTGGTTTCATGTTTGCTTACTGAATATGAAGTTAGGATGTAATACAGCATGAATAAGTGTTGTTTCAGAGTCACTAACATCTTTGATTTTAGTAAAGCGTGGGTTTACTTGCATAAAATGCTAGAACACCATATTACTGGAAAGAAACTACCCTTCTTTCCAGTAAAGATCAGTTTCTATAGCACTTGTAAGATCTTTCAGTAAAAAATTGGTTTCCAAAGAACTTCTAGAATCTTTCATTCTGGTAAGAGATCAGTTTCTATAGCACTTGTAGAATCTTTCTTTCCAATAAGAGATCAGTTTCTACAGCACTTGTAGAATCTTTCTTTCTAATAAAAGATCAGTTTCTATTGTACTTTTAGAATTTTTTCTTTCCAGTGAAAGATCAGTGTCTATAGCACTTTTAGAATCATTCCTTCCAGTGAAAGATTAGTTTCTATTCCACTTTAAGAATCTTTCATTCTGGCAAAATATCAGTTTCTATAGAACTTCCAGAATTTTTCTTTCCAATAAAAGATCAGTTTCTATAGCTTTTGTAGAGTCTTTCGTTCTGGTAAAATATCAGTTTCTATAGCACTTTGGAATATTTCTTTTCAATAAAAGATCGGTTTCTATTCCACTTTTAGAATCGTTTTCGTTCAAGTAAAATATCAGTTTTTATAGCATTTGTAGAATCTGTTAATAAAAGATCAGTTTCTATTCTACTTTTAGAATCTTTCATTCTAGTAAAATATCAGTTTCTATAGCACTTGTAGAATCTTTCTTTACAATAAAAGATCAGTTTCTATAGCACTTGTAGAATCTTTCTTTACAATAATAGATCAGTTTCTACAGCACTTGTAGAATCTTTTCTTTAGTGAAAGATCAATAAAAGATCAGTTTCTATAGCACTTGTAGAATCTTTCTTTACAATAAAATATCAGTTTCTACAGCACTTGTAGAATCTTTCTTTACAATAAAAGATCAGTTTCTACAGCACTTGTAGAATCTTTCTTTACAATAAAAGATCAGTTTCTACAGCACTTGTAGAATCTTTCTTTACAATAAAAGATCAGTTTCTACATCACTTGTAGAATCTTTACAATAAAAGATCAGTTTCTATAGCACTTGTAGAATCTTTCTTTACAATAAAATATCAGTTTCTACAGCACTTGTAGAATCTTTCTTTACAATAAAAGATCAGTTTCTACAGCACTTGTAGAATCTTTATTTACAATAAAATATCAGTTTCTATAGCACTTGTAGAATCTTTCTTTCCAATAAAAGATTAGTTTCTGTAGAACTTGTAGAATCTTTTTCAAATAAAAGATCAGTTTCTTCAGCACTTGAATCATTCAGTAAAAGATCAGCTTTTATAGGTTTTCTAGAATCAACCTTTTATTAAGTAACTTGCTAACAAAAAATTTTGATTTAATTTACTTAAGACAAAACAGATATTTTACAAACTGTTAGTAGAAGGCTTTTAGTTCTTGTATCAATGGTGGAAATATGGAGAAGACCCTTGTTAACAGTGAATCTACATTCATTATCCTTGTATTTACATCTTTTTACTTAATTCTGTGTGTGGAAAAAAAATGGAAGCTGTGGATATTATTTATACTTTGTTAATGTAAATATTCGCTTATTTTGTATATATTAATTTTTATATAAAAATCTGCATTTCATTGTGTTAAGTAACATGAGCCCTTTAAAGGTTCTCCATTTTGTGTTGTATATTGTTTTCTCTTTTTTGAAAAGTCTTTCTTACCTCAGAATTGTATCTGGATTAGTTTAACTTCATATTTTGTGTGTGAGTATAAAAACTTTCTGTTCTCTGGTGCTTGATATGGTTCTGTGATCTTTGCATATTTTACCATCAAATGACAGGCAAATTTCATATCATGTACAAACACCTTAGTTATTTTTTAGCAACTATACGTGTGTGTGGTTTATTTTGGGATGATGTCCTGTTTGTTTGTCAAAACCTGTTCCCAAATACAACAATCCAGGATGATTCTCACTCCATATCATAATACAGATCAGAAAAATCTTAATTACTTTAAAACCTGTATGGACCATATTCTCTCTTTGTATAACAAAATTGTACATTTAGTCCTAAGAAAGGTTTTCTTCATTGTAAGATTGTTTGTATTAAATATTTATTACGATCATTAGTTTTGTTGTTGAACAGTGATAGTGTAAAACTTTCCTACTTATTAACCACTTTTAATGGATTAATCCAGTGAAATAAAGCTGTGTCAGGAGCTCACTCGGTCGCAACTGTGTTGTTTTGGAAAAAACTGATATTGTGGCTGGGAAGATCATTGTAATAAGTGTTAGAGTGTATATTTGTTTCTCAAATGATTCTAGAAAATAGGTTCTTATAAGTTGTATTTTGAAGTGGTTTGAGCATTGAAGGTATATATATACATATATAATATTCTTTTTAATTAATATTCTCATAAAATGAGTCACCATTTTCAACTAGTTTAACTGAAACTAACCAATAGGAGATAAAGTCTACAAAATAAGAATTTTCAGGTAATGATTTACCTTTATGATATTTTCTGAATAAAAGTAACCATGAAGGAGTCATGTTTAGTGTGAGAACTGTATATAAATTGATGTATTTGTATTAATAGAGATTGATTGTAGAGTCAGTGAAGTGATTTATAAACATAGTCTAGTGTTTAATAGATTTGCTTTTTTATTTCTAATTTTTATTTATGCTAAAGGTTGTAGAATTAATTATTGGTCATATAGAAGTATGATGAAATGCATTAATGCTTTTATGACCAAAAAGTACATTGTCTTGTAGAAATATCAACCATGATTTCTTAACATATTTTGTCACTTTTAGATGGGACTAAAAGTTTATTTTGTTTTCACATCATGTCTCTCTGAGATGGTAAAGTTTTTATATACTTTTATAAACTAAGATGGAACTGGAAGTTTTATATTTTGAGTCGTATGGAAGTGTATCTAAGTATCATTTAGTAGATTCTCTGTTTCAGAAGAAAGTGGAACTAATTGTTTACATTAATTCTAATTATTATTTTTACAATCATAAGGTGGAACTAATTGTTTATATTGATCTTATTTTTATAAATATAAAATGGGACTAATTGTTTATATTAATTCTTATTTTTATAAATATAAAATGGGACTAATTGTTTATATTAATTCTTATTTTTATTTTTATAAACATAAGGTAGGATTGTTTATATTCTTAATATTTTTATAAGCATAAGGTGGAACTAATTGTTTATATTAATTCTTTTTTATAAACAAGCTGGAATTAATTGTTTATATTAATTATTCTTGTTTTTATAAACATAAGGTGGAACTAATTGTTTATATTAATTCTTATTATTCTTATTAACACAAGGTGGAACTAATTCTTATTATTGATTCTTATTATTCTTATTTTTATAAACATGGGGTAGAACCAAGTCTTTATATTAATTCTTACTAACACTGGTGGAACTGATTCTTTATATTAATTCTTATTATCACAAGGTGGAACTAATTGTTTATATTAAATCTTATTATTTTTATTTTTATAAACACAAGGTGACACTAATAGTTTATATTAATTCTTACTTTTATAAACACAAGGTGAAACTAATTCTTTATATTAATTCTTATTATTCTTATTTTTATAAACATAATGTGGAACTGATTCTTTATATTAATTCTTATTAACACAAGGTAGAACTAATTCTTTATATTAATTCTTATTATACTTATTTTTATAAACATGGTGTGGAACTGATTCTTTATATTAATTCTTATTAACACAAGGTGGAACTGATTCTTTATATTAATTCTTATTAACACAAGGTGGAACTAATTCTTTATATTAATTCTTATTAATCTTATTTTTATAAACATGGAGTCGAACTAATTCTTTATATTAATTGTTATTATTCTTATTTGTATAAACACAAGGTGAAACGAATTGTTTATATTAATTATTCTTGTTTTTATAAACATAAGGTGGAACTAATTCTTTTTATTAATATTTATTATTCTTATTTTTATAAACATGGAGTCGAACTAATTCTTTATATTAATTGTTATTATTCTTATTTGTATAAACACAAGGTGAAACTAATTGTTTATATTAATTTTTATTATTATAAACATGGGGTGGAACTAATTCTTTATATTAATTCTTAAAAACACAAGGTGAAACAAATTGTTTATATTAATTATTATTTTTTTATAAACATGGGGTGGAACTAATTCTTTATATTAGTTCTTATTTTTATTTTTATAAACATGGAGTGGAACAAGTTCTTTATATTAATTCTTATTAACACAAGGTGGAACTAATTGTTTATATTAATTCTTATTTTTATAAACACAAGGTGAAACTAATTTTTTATATTAATTCTTATTTTTATAAACATGGGGTTTAACTAATTCTTAATATTATTTCTTATAAACCCAAGGTGAAACTAATTCTTGATATTAATTCTTATTTTAAACATAAAGAAACTTTTTGTGAAGATATACTTCAGTACTAAAGTAAACATTCTAGAAGTAAATGTGCTATATGGAAAACAACTTAAACATGTACATACATCTGTGGTTTGTCTAATTCTGTATTTATGAATGCTCTAGCTTCACGAGACAAAAAAATAAATTCTGTTTAAATTTAAAACATTGTGTGGCTTCTTGCTTAACAAGAAATGAACAAACTATAATTTTGCATTTAATAAACTAACACACTGTAGGAAATGAATTATACTACTGTATTTCAGTACTTTCTTTTTAACCATATTTCTAGTAAGCTTGTTTGGTTCAATGGTAACTTAATATTTTAATGTTTGACCTTTGATAACAAGACATGTATACAAGTTGTCCAATATCAGAACATGATCTGCAAATGACATCTTGGAAATTGTTGTTCTTGCAACCATGTGTCACTGTTACATAAAGGGTTTCTTGTAACCATGCATCACTGCTCCATAGTGTTTCTTGTAACCATGCATCACTGCTCCATAGTGTTTCTTGTAACCATGCATCACTGTTACATAAAGGGTTTCTTGTAACCTTGCATCACTGTTACATAGTGTTTCTTGTAACCATGCATCACTGTTACATAAAGGGTTTCTTGTAACCATGCATCACTGTTATACGGTGTTTCTTGTAACTGTGTATTCATTGTTAAAAGGTGTTTCTTGTAACCATACATCACTATTATGT
The DNA here is from genome assembly GCF_004210375.1 of Tachypleus tridentatus. NCBI lineage: Eukaryota > Metazoa > Arthropoda > Merostomata > Xiphosura > Limulidae > Tachypleus > Tachypleus tridentatus. The sequence continues at coordinate 10,313,705 of NC_134826.1, read as the reverse complement.
AGTGTTTCTTGTAACCCTGTATTCACTGTTATAGTGTCTTATAACCAATGTATTCTGTGTTATGACGTGTTTCTTGTAACCATGCATTCACTATTACAAAGTGTTTCTTGTAACCATGTATTCACTGTTATAAGGTGTCTTGTAACCATGTATTCTTTGTTATAAGGTGTCTTGTAATCATGTATTGCCTGTTATAAAGTGTATCTTGTTAGACTGTTCTTGAAAATCGTTGAAACATTAGAGAAAAAATGCAGTGTTAGAAAATAGGCCTAATGCTAGTGTTAGAAAATAGCCCTAGTGCTAGTGTTTGATGACAGTTATAATTTATACATTTATTGCTAGGACTGTGAGTGATGGTCAAATACAGGGCCTGAATCTAACCAGTACAGTTATAAAAATATCTGATTTGAATCTCACCACTATAGTTATAAAAATATCTGATTTGAATCTCACCACTACAGTTATAAAAATATCTTATCTGAATCTAACCACTACCATTATTAAGATAATAGTGACGGGGTATTTGGTGTAAGGCTATGCTTTAATTTGCAGGTAGTTTAGTTGTGAAGTTTATAAAACTATCTGATCGTGTTAATATAGTGAAATTTTAATACTGTTTTTCGTCTTGACTTGTCGGAAAATTTGGTAATTAGTTCTTTAGGCTATATAATTATGTATACTGTTATGGCAGACTACGATAGTAGTAACCGGTGTCATTACGCGTAACTATATAACACAGACTATAATAACAGTAACCAGTTTCAAACCACATTTATTATTATTATCGATTTGCGTTACCTGTATTTATTGTATGGTAAACATTCACGTGTTTTATGCTTCGATTGTGGTACTAGTTCTGTCGGTTATTATTGTCTACTAATTTTTTACACTGGATTGTGTGATATCTTTCTCTGAGTTACGACTATTGTAAAACAACAAAACTGAACAAAAAACATTGTTTACCGATAACAATGGCAGGTTGACAACTGGCAACTTTATTCTAGATCGCGCATTGTTTCGAGAGTTCTGTGCCAGTACGGTTGAAACAAGCAGTACTATGACCGGCCAAATGTGAACAACACTCGTACGGGCTTTTTTACCGTATCACCGAGCTACAAGCCACCCTCACAAGTCGCACTTTAATTTTGTTTTTCTTTTGCATGATATCTTCTCCGCTGAGTTCTATAAGTCTTGGTTCGTTATATTAATTTTTATTATTATAATTAAGGGGAAAAATAAACGCCACCTATAGACGAAATAGTGGAAGTATTGGTGATACAAAGCTTGTTTTCTCACGTTCTTACGAAATAATTTGCTCAAAAGAAGATATATAATTTACATAAATTTATGAATTTTTAAAACCCATTTATTGTACAGCTGGTAGGATTCATTTTCTTATCTGGTTAATATCAGTTGATAGCTGATATCTCTCCTTTAGTTATGGCCAGGTGATTTGGGTGCTCGACTCGTAATCTGAGGGTAGCGGATTCAAATCCCTGTTACACCAGACATGCTCACCCTTTCAGCCGTGGGAGCGTTTTAATGTGACAGTCAATTCCACTATTCATTGGTAAAATAGAAGCCCGAGAGTTGGCGATGGGTGGTGACGACTAACGGCTAGCGCAGATAGCCCTCGTGTAGCTTTGCGCGAAATAAAAACAAAATAAACCTTTAGTAATAAAGAAAGTCTAAATATTTCAGATTTTCAGGCAAAATTAAACTCACGATCTTTAGAAGTGCGAAAAGCTTTATTTAAAAACACGGTCTTCATGTACAATTTATTTCTAGATATTTCTGAAACACTACATGCGTTTTAAAATAACTGAGACACTATTTATCTTAAAACATTAAATACTGCTAATCTGTGTTTTGTTTTTGAAATATGGGTACCAGTGATGTGAACTTAAAACGTGAAGTGTTACTTCTCACTCAAAACAAAGCATTTGTTCGAACCCTCGCTAAAAAAAAAATAAATCGGAACATAGTTTTAAGGTGATTTACCTCGAAAAGTCATATATATATATACAGACAGATAGATACACGTAGGCAAATATATATAAAAAAAATGTTATGACAGAAAAATTAAAAATGCATATTACAGTTGTTACCGACAGGGGAGCTTTATATTCCTTGTCAAGTACAAAGTTGTACAGTCGTTTATGCGTGGTCTGTCTATCACGGACATCGAAATGTAATTCTTAGCGTTATAAGTACGTTTTTTTTTTGTTGTTTTTGCTACAATAACTATGCACGTTTGAAGTGACAGTCCACATACGTTAACCGCTAGGCTACGCCTATCCTTGAATAAAATCTCAGGAGAAGTCGTGTTTACACTTCAAAAGTTTCGGTATTTCATTGTAATCACATTTTGACCAATGAAAATACGACTAGCAAATAACTTCTAAACCATCTGTGTTTTGGTTTTCCTTCTAGCAATATATTATATATTATGACGCAACCTAGCCCTAGACACTGTAGGTGTTACGTGTTTTAACTGTCTTATCAAAGTCAACTTGTTGTAACAGGATAAAAAGCACGTGATTCCCTCGCGTTTTGATAAACGACGCTTGGTAACGCTAACTGTGGCCTTCCCACTTCCACATCCCATGTACCCATTCCAAAATGAAACCGGAAATATCGCTATAACTCCGCCCACTATTCTGGTTGCATGGTGGCTAAACAATAGATCGGAATTTTTATCATACCGAATCTTCTGTCAGCAAAGGAAGTGAACAACATTGTCACCTGTTGCGTAAGGTATGTGTGAAACATGCGAGTTTTGACCATAACGTCGGTAGCAGGCATAACTCACTTTATTCTCTAACCATGTTAACATGGCACAACATCGACTTGGACCGTGAAACAGTTGTGGTATGTACAGTATTGATACATTGACCTTCCATATATCATCCAACACGTTCGTCACGTGCTATTTAGGAAACAGATCGAACACTGAATTCACAAGTGAACTGTAGCGGCGGTTGTGAAGTGGTTGAGAGTATTTTAGACTTTCAAACGGACGCGTACTTGGAACATTTAATCGTACACCACAAACTCAAACGGGAGTCAAAGTCCAGTAATTCGACGTCTTGTTTGAGCACTCAACTGATAAGAAAACTGTCCTGTAAATATCAGCTATTAAACGCTTAAAAAATAAATTACTCTGTATGAAATAGTTATAATGTAATCTGCACAGAACGTCTGTAGATTTTGAATATTTTTTTTAGGAGTGGAAAAGGTTTATTTCTGTTTTAAATAGTTTTAGGAACAAAACCGTTTAGCCAATTCTGTTACGATGTCGTTTTGGAAATTTTGGGAACCAAAGCCAAAGACTCGCGAGGATCAAATGGAAAAGATCTCTGATGTAAGCGCTGCACGAGACTCTCACGATCCGAGGGATACTCCGAGTTTTGACCGAAAACGAAATCAGATGTCAGTATCGAGGTCAGGACGCTATAAACAACGACAGCGTCGTCGATCTGGCATTTTAGACAACCCGACTCTCACAGTAAAAACACCGGCCTCTCCTGAAGCTAGTGATGACGTTCAGAGCGGTGGTGACCATGCAGTGGAGAAGTGTTTGACAACCCCTGCTGACCACTGTAAACAAGATAGTGTACAGAATTGCTGGACAGAACAGGAAAAAGTGCGTGTCTGTTCTCCACCTGTCGATCTGTACAATGAAAAGTTTCTATAGCAACACTGGCAAGAAGTTACTGTTGGAAAATTAAGCAAGGAAAAGCAGGCAGAGTGATCCAAGGTTCGAGAAATGTTTCCTATGCGCTAATGACTTGGTACGTGACTCCTGATTTATTGTACTTTTCTCTAATGCAACACTTATTTCAAATTACCGTGTATTTCACGGTACTACTGAGGAAGAATGTAACAGTTCTGAAAAACCTCGCTATCTGTAGGTGAGAAAAGTAATTCTCACGTGCGTGGAATTGATTGTGAAATTTTTAAACTAAAAATTATTGATATCTGAAAAAAATCGTTCTCTTGTAAAAACGAACGATAAAAATTATATATCGTATTTTAAAGATAGATTGTAAGGTAATAACTAAGTAAAAACGAACTACAAAAACAATGTGTGGTTTCTTAAATTCAGATTTTAAGGTAATAACTAAGTAAAAACGACATAAGTGATTAATAGTTTTTATTAAGTGAGATTTTAAACTGCTAACTAAATGATAAAAACACTAAAAACTCATATATGGGTTTAGTTTTTTAAAGTGAAAACTTAACATAATAACTAAGTAAAAATAAACTGCGAAAAATATGTTTTTGTTAGAACAATGTTTTAAGACAACTAAGCCTAATTACTGAAAAGTACTTAACTAAACCTAAGTATTTCTAATGAACTGTTAATAAATAGTCGTACGACGTTTTCTAGAATGCGCTTTGTTGTTATATTTTTTTGGGTTATTTAAGTCATTTAAGCTATTTCGATTTTATTGCGATTATTTATATTTTGTTGTTTAAATCGCTAAATAATAAATTGTGCGCTATCCGCCGTTCGTGATTATACGTATTTGGTAAGTTTTCAGTTGGACTGCATTGCCGTTCGAATTCATATAATCAATATAAGTGATAGGCCTAGTGATAAGTTCGTATTATTTTTCATTCTTAACAGTTGTACATTAGTTTTTATATATTTGGTTAGGGATTTTGAGAAACCCAGGAATCATGATATTCGTTCCTGTGATAGAGCGTGTCTTAAAATCTTAATCGTTTTATGTATATTATTAAATGGATTCAACAGACAGGTTACAATATAGTGAAAACCTTATACCTATCTTAATTTGACTATTTCAGCTAAAGGTGTCTTTCATAATTGTCTTATTTTACTTCGTACCAGACTTTTATCAAAGGTGTTCAATAACTCGAGAGTTAAGAAAGTTTCAAACAGACAACAATAATAAAAAATGTTACCAAAGTATAATTAGTAATATGTTCATCTGTTACTGGCTTTTTTGCTCTATTGTTATGCTATTTTGGTCTGTGCTTCTCATATTATGTTTGTTAGAGGCAGAAGAACTAGTCCTAAAAATCTGATCGTGTTTGAATAGAAGAGAAAAACACCCACTGTTCGATTCATCTGTACATTTAGGCCAGTAAAAGTATGTTAAGCCTAATAAATAATAATATATAAATATATAGCCAGTTGAGTGAAATCTATTATCATTGTATGCAGAAGTGTAATAAAAAACAACTTTTATATAAACTATAATGTGATATTATTATTAATTAAGATGTTCTAATTAAACAATAATAACATATCAGCTATCGAACAGTGTTGTCAATACGGTAAGAGGTCATATTTTATTGGAGGACAACATTGTCAGTAATGAGGGTGGTATTATTTGACTGGAGGACAGTGTTATCAGTATTCTGGGTGATTTAATTTGATTGGAGGACAGTGTTTTTAGTACTATGGGTAATATTATTTGATTGGAGAACAGTGTTATGAGTACTTTAAGAGCAGCTGGTATTGGATGTTTTTATCGCCAATTTTAATTCGATGCACATCATCTGTTTCACACAAGTCCAGAACTAAACTGTATTGTCAGCTGAGAAATGCAGGTGAACCATAATCATCGATTAGTATTTGTTCAGTAGGTGGCGCTTCTATTTAAACTTGTTAACGCTAACATGACAACACAGCTAGCCTGTTTCTTAGCGCAAAGTTATGCAATAGGTTATCTACGCTTTATCCACCATGGGGTTTCGAATCCTGAACGTAAACATTTCAAGTCCTTAAACTTAGCGCTCGCCTACTGGTGGCTGGTGTAAACTGACCAGTAACTTTGTTTATACTACTGCGTTTCATAGGAAGTTGACCATTTGGAAATATGATTTCTGTACATTAGCACCGCTAATTCTGTACATAATTTACATAAGTATACAATTTGTATACTTATTAGGCTTAACGTTATGTAGAGCTAAGTAGTTAATATAAGATTCAAGTGAGAATATGAGGGTTTGTTCATGAATTTAATTCTTGAAGTAAACACTCGAGTTATTACCGAATAATGTGGAAAAACGCTCAGTTATAAATAACATTGATAAAAGTGTCGGAGTCTTTGGTGATTAGTTCTGAAATCTGATAAATTCGTATGTAAGCGAGATTAAAAGCGGAATCACGGTAACATTTAAGTTTTTTCTGGATGAAGATTAATTTTTAGTTTGTTTATGTTATACACCTATAATGGGCATGATAAGAACACGGTACTGAAACAGCGACTAATGTAAAAATTGTAAGACAGCTACAAATCTCCACTGTGATATCATCATAACTTGGTACGGTTTACTTGTTTTAATAATAGCCATGTATGATCTACATTCTAACACTATTTAATTTGGGGTTTGATCCCTGCGGCGGAGACGCAGCAAAAATAACCTACTGTGCAGCTTTGCTATAAAGCAAAGAAAACTGACACTACCAGTTTCAAACACAAAAAGTTGTTTTGACAAATAAACCTTGATTTGCCCGGATAACAAAATCACTAATAGACAATTAGAGCTCTCAACGCCACAACAGACGAGAAGTTTAGACGTGTTAATAACCCTTTGTTTCAGATCACTTTAAAGAAGTAGGTAAATAGAACGTCTGAGTTGGTTGTGAGAAAATGTTCATTATTGTTTGTTTAGAATATGATATTCCAAGGTAAATGATCTACTTTTGTTTGTATCCAACAATAAATAAACTTGTGTTATAGCTCATAATTATTTAAAGAAATTTAAGGTACATACTGTGTTTAGTATGTACCTGTGGACATCACGGATATTGAAAACTACATTATTGATAAAAACATAACATGATTAATATGGAAAATTACATCACTGATATAAAACATCTAATTACTAGAAATGTCAATAAATAATTTCCTAACTTATTGTTATTATTTATATTAATGTAGTTGTTAATAACATGAACAAAAACATCCATGTCACTCACAAAGTACTGCAGTATTATTGACGGATATACAACATCAACAGTAGTGATACGTTTATCACATCAATATTCAAGATAGGTATACCACTTCAACATTAATGACAGGTATATCACATCAATATTCAAGATAGGTATACCACTTCAACATTAATGACAGGTATATCACATCAATATTCAAGATAGGTATACCACTTCAACATTAATGACAGGTATATCACATCAATATTAAAGATAGGTACACCACTTCAACATTGATGACAGGTAGGTATACCACTTCAACATTAATGACAGGTATATCACATCAATATTAAAGATAGGTATACCACTTCAACATTGATGACAGGTATAACACATCAATATTCAAGATAGGTATACCACTTCAACATTAATGACAGGTATATCACATCAATATTAAAGATAGGTACACCACTTCAACATTGATGACAGGTATAACACATCAATATTAAAGATAGGTATACCACTTCAACATTAATGACAGGTATAACACATCAATATTAAAGATAGGTATACCACTTCAACATTAATGACAGGTATAACACATCAATATTAAAGATAGGTATACCACTTCAACATTAATGACAGGTATAACACATCAATATTAAAGATAGGCATACCACTTCAACATTAATAACAAGGATGTCACATCAGGTAAATATTTAAGTAATGAAGTTAAGAGTTTTAAATATAATTCAACATTTAACATTATAATATCTTTATATCAGTATATACACCACCATGTACGAGGGCTGTTCAAAAAATACGCGGACTGTTTGAATTGCGCGGCTCCAGTTGGTTCCAGGGGAATCCGCTAGGTTTGCACAGATCAGCTGATTACGACGCCATTTCCCGATTGCAGATATCTTCATTTGTGTATTAGCTACGCGGTTTTAAGTGAAGTGCGATTTTTTCGTTTGGCGGATTTCAGAATGAATGACCTGAAGGAGCAACGACTCACTGTGAAATTTTCTGTTAAACTTGGAAACTCTGCGACTGAAACTTTTGCTATGCTTAACACGGCTTACGGTGATGTTGCTATGAAGCGTACGGCATGTTTCAAGTGGCATGAACGTTTTAAGGATGGTCGACAGTCCATTGAAGATGATGAGCGTCCTTCCAAGTCAACTGACGACCCACACGTCGACAAAATCAACACCCTAGTGCGGGCAAATCGACGTCTGACTGTCAGGAAGCTTGCTGAAGAGTGTGGGATATCAGTTGGATCTTGTTACGAGATTTTGACCGAAAAATTGAAGATGCACCGCATTGCTGCGAAATTTGTACCTCAGAACTCATGAGTTTTTGGCCAAACACTCGATCACTGTTCTTCCCCACCCCCCTACTCACCTGACCTTGCTCCTTGAGATATTTTCTTGTTCCCCAACTCAAAAGACCCTTGAAAGGAAGAAGATTTGAGACGATTCCCGAGATTAAGGCAAATGCTACAAGTGGAAACGCCGTTGGGATAAGTGTATGCGTTGGGGAGGAGAGTACTTTGAAGGGGTCCCAGACCTGTAACTTCTAAATAAAGTACATTTTGTTTTATGACGTCAGTCCGCGTATTTTTTGAACAGCCCTCGTATGTTTACAGTTAAATATGAGGTTACCTTTATTATTACCAAGTACATACTATATTTACATGAATAAATATAAAGTTATCTCTATCGTAACAAAAAATGTAATATTTATGTTTATATATTCAAATATGTGATTATTTTATCCTCACGAACTATATACAAAGTATATTTATACAGTTCAATATGTAGTTATCTTTATTTTGAACAAATATGTATTACGTGTATTTATATAGTTAAATGTATTGTTATCTTTATCGTCAGTATGTATATATTATCTACGTTTGTATATTTATATATGTGTTCATCTTTATCGTCACGAAGTATATACAATGTGTATTTATAGAGTTAAATGTATGGTTATCTTAGTCGTTACAAAGTACATACTATGTATGTTTATATAGTTAAATATGTGGTTATCTTTATCACCAAGTATATACTACGTATGTATATACAGTTAAATATATGGTTTCTTTATCGTTAAGAAGTATATTCTGTGTATGTTTATTTAGTTAAATGTATTGTTATCTTTATCAGGTATATGATATCTATGTTTATATAGTTTGATATATGGTTGTCTTTATCGTCTCCCCGTATATATTATATATATTTATAGTGTTAAATATATGGTTATCTTGATCGTCACGAAGGATATACTGTTTGTTTATATAGTTAAGTATGTGATTATCTTTATCTTCACCAAGTATACATTATGTAGTTAAATATATGGTTATCTTTCTCATTACCAAGTATATACTATGTATGTTTATATAGTTAAGTATTTTATTATCTTTATCGTTACCAAGTATATACTATGTACGTTTATATAGTTAAGTATTTTATTATCTTTATCGTAACCCAGTATATACGACGCATCGCTGAACTGGTATATACATTCATGACTCAATGTCTTTTTGAAATAATATTAAGACTTACATTTGTGGTATTTCTCCAAAATGTATAGTTATTCCATGTTAGGTTTGTAAAAATACATTTAATACTGAAGACAGGTGTATCTCTATTAATACTCAAGACAGGTGTATCTCTATTAATACTCAAGACAGGTGTATCTCTATTAATACTCAAGACAGGTGTATCTCTATTAATACTCAAGACAGGTGTATCTCTATTAATACTCAAGACAGGTGTATCTGTGTATCTCTATTAATACTCAAGACAGGTGTATCTCTAAGATACAGCAAGTATTCAAGGTTTAATTCCTGCTATGATCTTTCTATTTGTGAAGAAAAGGATGAAGTGTTTACTTTCCAGTTATATTTCATGTCTTCATTTCAACACTCGTGCAAAAATCAAACACAAGCTCTCTCTTCCTGTTCCCAGTGCTGTCCCCTGTTTTCCACAGACTTACTAATCACAGTGTTGTCCCCTGTTTTCCACAGACTTACTAATCACAGTGTTGTCCCCCTGTTTTCCACAGACTTACTGATCCCAGTGCTGTCTCCTGTTTTTCATAGACTTACTGATCCCAGTGCTGTCCCCCTGTTTTCCACAGACTTACTGATCCCAGTGCTGTCTCCTGTTTTTCATAGACTTACTGATCCCAGTGCTGTCTCCTGTTTTCCACAGACTTACTGATCCCAGTGCTGTCCCCCTGTTTTTCATAGACCTCCTTATTCCAGTATTGTGCCCATGTTTTCCTCGGACTTCCTGATTCCAGTGTTATTCCTATGTTTTCCACACACCTCCTGGTCCCAGTGGTGACCTCGTATTTCCCAATGACCTTCCTAACGTAACGGTTTTAAGATCATAAATCAAATTTAATGACAATTGGTCCAGTAGGTGATCCTGTTATATTTGGGCACGGCAAACGAGGAAAACATAAGGACAACAACAGTAGAAATAGAGTAAGGTCAGATTTGAAATTCAATCCCAGTTTTCGCCTCCCAGGGGACCTAATGGTATATTCCAAGTCTGGTGACAATGAGTCCAAACATTTGTCACTTATAAACAGATACACACACATACCTTGTTAAATGATAGTTTAGATTTAATTGAAAGTAAACGCATAGATGGTGAAAGAAATATGCAACGTAAAGGTTCTAAACACCTTGATAGAATATAAACTGGAGTTAAAACTGTGGGTTTCAAACAAGAGTTTACTCGTAGAATAGTAAATTATTACAGCAAACGATTATATCTAACACCACATCATTCAAGATAGGTTTCGTCATGATGTCCTGTCTCATATGGGATGAGGTTCGGTGTTCCTGTCCATCCTCATCTGGGATCTGTAGCCACAATGACGATAAACATTTAACATGATTTACATTTATTACACTGTATTTCAAAATTAAGTGAAAGGCACCATGTTCAAAAGCCACGTTTTAGCGCCACCTACAGTATTTTTTATAAAATTTAAATAGGTGTTAATTACTATTTATTTCATTTCTTTACACACAACAAGTTGTTTTTGTTGGAAATAAATTCAGCAACATTTTTATACCCTAAAAGCTGACGTATCATCCCTACAATTCAGTGGTTGTTTCGTTTCATTGAGTTTGAAGAGAAATATTAGATTCATGTGTCGTGACGTCATTTCCTTTGATCTCAATAATGGTGTGGTTTCTTTTGGTCATTTTACAAGGAAAAAGAATTAAAAAACAACCTATTTCCGTATTACGTTTAAAAGTTTCGTTTCTCTCACATATATCTCTCTTGATCATTTGTAGACAAACTCGATAAACATTCGTAAAGAAAAGGAAACAAGATTAAAAGAATCAATTCCTGTTAAAGAGGAATAAACTCCTGTTAGAAAGGAATAAACTCCTGTTAGAAAGTATTAAACTTCTGTTAGAAAGTAATAAATTCCTGTTAGAAAAGAATAAATACCTGTTAGTAAGTAATAAACTGATTAAAAAGTGTAATAAATTCCTATTAGAAAGTAATACATTTAACAATTTAATTGGAAGATTTTTATTCTTGCTGACGTCTGTCTCAACATGTAACTTATTAGCTATTGTGATAAATTCATCCATTTTGTCACTTGAACACTACTTTCCCTCACATATTAGTCAAATGTAGAGAAACAACAGAACTAGGTCAAACAGACATTGAGATGAAGCTTGGGTAATTACAACATGCGCGGCTACATAGATCAATGTCATTCACCGTAACTGTGGTCTTTTGTTTTTTACTCGTACTACATAATATTAGGGTTAGAAACACAATAAGTAAGTTCGTAGAGCCTACCCGTCTTAAAACACAATACTTTATAAGCAAAGGCTTAACAAACTACAAGAAGACAGTCAATTCATTATGATGCTGGGCTGCTAATTAGAAGGTTCAATGTTCGAACTTTGATGTACTTTCATTTGCTTTGGAGCGTTAAATCCCTTAGAATAAACTTTACTGTTCTGTTACGAATGGATGGGTAAGCGGCGAGGGCTTGTTGTTTTCCGTCAGTTTTACATTAATGATGGCTAAACCTGAACTTTGGAACCAATTACTCTGGTCGTTTAGCCCAAGTTTTCTCTAGAGGCCCACTTTTAACATTTGACTCTTGTCAGTGAAGTGACTGCAAAATATCGAACTCTTGTTCTTTATACTTCACGTCCATACCCTGTTCCACAATGTGGAAGCATAACATGAACTCGTGTAAAGGTTTTTGTTAATTTAAATAGAATTTATTGCTACAGAGAACACTTGTAACACATTAACGAACAAAATACACGTACAAAAGAGAACAGTTATATTAATTTTAACATTTTAAAGGAAAGAAACCGTGATGCAAGAGTGTCATGTGAATTTTGTTTTGTTTATTTAAACCTTTGTTGCATGAAAAACTTGATTCTCTGGAAACAGAAAACGCACAAATCCGTGATGAAATAATTTTTTGTTCAAACATTGCATTATTGTTTCCGGGTTTTTATGTATTTATAACTGAACTTAGATATATAGATATTTAATATTATTTTAATAAATATTGTAATAATAATTTATTTTTCCAAAATTGTCAAATGTGAACGAAATGAACATTCAATAATTTAACTTTACATTATGTTTTCACTCAGTTGCACAATAATTGTTACAGCTAACACCAGGGAAACAGATGACTGTTATAATACCAGGTTTCTGGTCTATGTCCAGGTGTTACAGGTAAACAATGTGATTGTAATAATACAAGGTCTCTAGTCTATGTCTAGGAGTTACAGGTTACACTAGGTAAATGGTGTCACTGTTATAATACCAGGTCTCTAGTCTATGTCTAGGAATTATAGGTTACACCAGGTAAACAGTGTCACTGTTATAATACCAGGTCTCTAGTCTATGTACAGGAGTTACAGGTAACACCATGTAAATGGTGTCACTGTTATAATACCAGGTCTCTAGTCTATGTCTACAGCAGTTACAGGTTGCACTAGGTAAACAGTGTCACTGTTATAATACCAGGTCTCTAGTCTATGTCAGCGAGTTACAGGTAACACCAGGTAAACAGTGTCACTGTTATAATACCAGGTCTCTAGTCTATGTACAGGAGCAGGTAGGTAAATTACTGTTATAATACCAGGTCTCTAGTACACCAGGTAAATGGTGTCACTGTTATAATACCAGGTCTCTAGTCTATGTCTAGGAGTTACAGGTACACCAGGTAAATGATGTCACTGTTATAATACCAGGTCTCTAGTCTATGTCTAGGAGTTACAGGTACACCAGGTAAAGGAGTGTCACTGTTATAATACCAGGTCTCTAGTCTTTGTCTATGAGTTACAGGTAACACCAGGTAAACAGTGTCACTGTTATAATACCAGGTCTCTAGTCTATGTACAGGAGTTAGTTTGCACCAGGTAAACAGAGTCACTGTTATAATACCAGGTCTCTAGTCTATGTCAAGAAGTTACAGGTAACACCAGGTAAACAGTGTCACTGTTATAATACCAGGTCTCTAGTCTATGTCAGGAGTTACAGGTAACACCAGGTAAACAGAGTCACTGTTATAATACCAGGTCTCTAGTCTATGTCAAGAAGTTACAGGTAACACCAGGTATACAGTGTCAATGTTATAATACCAGGTCTCTAGTCTATGTACAGGAGTTACAGGTAACACCAGGTAAACAGTGTCACTGTTATAATACCAGGTCTCTAGTCTATGTCTAGGAGTTACAGGTAACACCGGGTAAATAGTGTCACTGTTATAATACCAGGTCTCTAGTCTATGTCTATGAGTTACAGGTAACACCAGGTAAACAGTGTCACTGTTATCATACTAGGCCTCTAGTCTATGTCTATGTGTTACAGGTGACACCTGGCAAACAGTGTCACTGCTATAATACCAGGTCTCTAGTATATGTACAGGAGTTACAGGTTACACCAGGTAAATGGTGTCAATGTTATAATACCCGGTCTCTAGTCTGTGTAGAGGAGTTACAGGTTACAGCAGGTATGTGGTGTGACTGTTATAATACCAGGTCACTAGTCTATGTCTAGGAGTTACAGGTAACACCAGGTAAACAGTGTCACTGTTATAATACCAGGTGTCTAGTCTATGTCTATGAGTTATAGGTAACACCAGGTAAACAGTGTTAGTGTTATAATACCAGGTCTCTAGTCTATGTCAAGAAGTTACAGGTAACACCAGGTAAACAGTGTCAATGTTATAATACCAGGTCTCTAGTCTATGTAGAGGAGTTACAGGTTACACCAGGTATGTGGTGTCACTGTTATAATACCAGGTCACTAGTCTGTGTCTAGGAGTTACAGGTAACACCAGGTAAACAGTGTCACTGTTATAATACCAGGTCTCTAGTCTATGTCTATGAGTTACAGGTAACACCAGGTAAACAGTGTCACTGTTATAATACCAGGTCTCTAGTCTATGTACAGGAGTTACAGGTAACACCAGGTAAACAGTGTCACTGTTATAATACCAGGTCACTAGTCTCAGGAGTTACAGGTGACACCAGGTATGTCACTGTTATAATACCAGGTCTCTAGTCTATGAGTTACAGGTAACACCAGGTAAACAGTGTCACTGTTATAATACCAGGTCTCTAGTCTATGTACAGGAGTTACAGGTTACACCAGGTAAATGGTGTCACTGTTATAATACCAGGTCTCTAGTCTATGTACAGAAGTTACAGATAACACCAGGTAAACAGAGTCACTGTTATAATACAAGGTGTCTAGCCTATGTCTATGAGTTATAGGTAACACCAGGTAAACAGTGTTAGTGTTATAATACCAGGTCTCTAGTCTATGTACAGCAGTTACAGTTTGCACTAGGTAAACAGTGTCACTGTTATAATACCAGGTCTCTAGTCTATGCAGAGCAGTTACAGGTAACACCAGGTAAATGGTGTCACTGTTATAATACCAGTTCACTAGTCTATGTCTAGGAGTTACAGGAAACACAAGGTAAACAGTGTCACTGTTATAATACCAGGTCTCTAGTCTATGTACAGCAGTTACAGGTTGCACTAGGTAAACAGTGTCATTGTTATAATACGAGGTCTCTAGTCTATGTACAGGAGCAGGTGTTACAGGTAACACCATGTAAATGGTGTCACTGTTATAATACCAAGTCTCTAGTATATGTACAGGAGTTACAGGTTACACCAGGTAAATGGTGTCAATGTTATAATACCCGATCTCTAGTCTGTGTAGAGGAGTTACAGGTTACAGCAGGTATGTGGTGTCACTGTTATAATACCAGGTCACTAGTCTATGTCTAGGAGTTACAGGTAACACCAGGTAAACAGTGTCACTGTTATAATACCAGGTCTCTAGTCTATGTCAAGGAGTTACAGGTAACACCAGGTAAACAGTGTCACTGTTATAATACCAGGTCTCTAGTCTATGTACAGGAGATACAGTTTGCACTAGGTAAACAGTGTCACTGTTATAATACCAGGTCTCTAGTCTATGAGTTACAGGTTGCACTAGGTAAACAGTGTCACTGTTATAATACCAGGTCTCAAGTCTATGTCTTAGTTACAGGTAACACCAGGTAAACAGTGTCACTGTTATAATACCAGGTATCTCGTCTATGTCTAGGAGTTACAGATAACACCAGGTAAACAGTGTCACTGTTATAATACCAGATCTCTAGTCTATGTACAGGAGTTGCAGGTTACACCAGGTAAATGGTGTCAATGTTATAATACCAGGTCTCTAGTCTGTGTCAAGGAGTTATAGGTAACAACAGGTATACAGTGTCACTGTTATAATACCAGGTCTCTAGTCTATGTACAGGAGTTACAGGTTACACCAGGTAAATGGTGTCAATGTTAGAATACCAGGTCTCTAGTGTATGTATATGAGTTACAGGTAACAACAGGTAAACAGTGTCACTGGTCTCTAGTCTATGTCTTATGAGTTACAGGTAACACCAGGTAAACAGTGTCACCGTTATAAAACCAGGTCTCTAGTCTATGTACAGAAGTTACAGATAACACCAGGTAAACTGTGTCACTGTTATAATACCTAGTCTCTAGTCTATGTCTATGAGTTACAGGTAACACCAGGTAAACAGTGTCACTGTTATACCATGTTTCTAGTCTATGTACAGGAGCAGGAGTTACAGGTAACACCATGTAGATCGTGTCACTGTTATAATACCAGGTCTCTAGTCTATGTACAGGAGTTACAGGTTACACCAGGTAAATAGTGTCACTGTTATAATACCAGGTCTCTAGTCTATGTACAGGAGTTACAAGTTACACCAGGTAAATGGTGTCAATGTTATAATACCAGGTCTCTAGTCTATGTACAGGAGTTACAGGTTACACCAGGTAAATAGTGTCACTGTTATAATACCAAGTCTCTAGTCTATATACAGGAGCAGGAGTTACAGGTAACACCATGTAAATCTTGTCACTGTTATAATACCAGGTCATCTAGTCTATGTACGGGAGTTACAAGTTACACCAGGTAAATGGTGTCAATGTTATAATACCAGGTCTCTAGTCTGTGTACAGGAGTTACAGGTTACACCAGGTATGTGGTGTCACTGTTATAATACCAGGTCACTAGTCTATGTCTAGGAGTTACAGGTAACACCAGGTAAACAGTGTCACTGTTATAATACCAGGTCTCTAGTCTATGTCAAGGAGTTACAGGTAACACCAGGTAAACAGTGTCACTGTTATAATACCAGGTCTCTAGTCTATGTCTAGGAGTTACAGGTAACACCAGGTAAACAGTGTCACTGTTATAATACCAGGTCTCTAGTCTATGTACAGGAGTTGCAGGTTACACCAGGTAAATGGTGTCAATGTTATAATACCAGGTCTCTAGTCTATGTCAAGGAGTTACAGGTAACACCAGGTAAACAGTGTCACTGTTATAATACCAGGTCTCTAGTCTATGTCTATGAGTTACAGGTAACACCAGGTAAACAGTGTCACTGTTATAATACCAGGTCTCTAGTCTATGTACAGAACTTACAGATAACACCAGGTAAACTGTGTCACTGTTATAATACCAGGTCTCTAGTCTATGTACAGAGTTACAGGTAACACCAGGTAAACAGTGTCACTGTTATAATACCAGGTCTCTAGTCTATGTCTATGAGTTACAGGTAACACCTGGTAAACAGTGTCACTGTTATAATACCAGGTCTCTAGTCTATGTCAAGGAGTTACAGGTAACACCAGGTAAACAGTGTCACTGTTATAATACCAGGTCTCTAGTCTATGCAGAGCAGTTACAGGTTGCACTAGGTAAACAGTGTCACTGTTATAATACCAGGTCTCTAGTCTATGTACAGGAGCAGGACTTACAGGTAACACCAGGTAAATGGTGTCACTGTTATAATACCAGGTCTCTAGTCTATGTCTAGGAGTTACAGGTAACACCAGGTAAACAGTGTCACTGTTATAATACCAGGTCTCTAGTCTATGTCTAGGAGTTACAGGTAACACCAGGTAAACAGTGTCACTGTTATAATACCAGGTCTCTAGTCTATGTACAGAAGTTACAGGTAACACCAGGTAAACAGTGTCACTGTTATAATACCAGGTCTCTAGTCTATGTCTAGGAGTTACAGGTAACACCAGGTAAACGGTGTCACTGTTATAATACCAGGTCTCTAGTCTATGTCTTATGAGTTACAGGTAACACCAGGTAAACAGTGTCACTGTTATAATACCAGGTCTCTAGTCTATGTACAGGAGTTACAGGTAACACCAGGTAAACAGTGTCACTGTTATAATACCAGGTCTCTAGTTTATGTCTATGAGTTACAGGTTACACCAGGTAAACAGTGTCACTGTTATAATACCAGGTCTCTAGTCTATGTATAGGAGTTACAGGTTACACCAGGTAAACAGTGTCACTGTTATAATACCAGGTCTCTAGTCTATGTACAGGAGTTACAGGTAACACCAGGTAAACAGTGTCACTGTTATAATACCAGGTCTCTAGTCTATGTCTATGAGTTACATGTAACACCTGGTAAACAGTGTCACTGTTATAATACCAGGTATCTTGTCTATGTACAGGAGTTACAGGTAACACCAGATAAAGAGTGTCACTGTTATAATACCAGGTCTCTAGTCTATGTTGAGGAGTTATAGGTAACACCAGGTAAACGGTGTCACTGTTATAATACCAGGTCTCTAGTCTATGTCTATGAGTTACAGGTTACACCAGGTAAACAGTGTCACTGTTATTATACCAGGTCTCTGGTCTATGTACAGGAGTTACAGGTTACACCAGGAAAACAGTGTCACTGTTATAATACCAGGTCTCTAGTTTATGTCTATGAGTTACATGTAATACCTGGTAAACAGTGTCACTGTTATAATACCAGGTCTCTTGTCTATGTACAGGAGTTACAGGTAACACCAGGTAAACAGTGTCACTGTTATAATACCAGGTCTCTGGTCTATGTACAGGAGTTACAGGTTACACCAGGTAAACAGTGTTACTGTTATAATACCAGGTCTCTATTCCATGTCTGGGAGTTACAGGTAACACCAGGTAAATAGTGTCACTGTTACAATACCAGGTCTCTGGTCTATGTAC
Source organism: Tachypleus tridentatus (assembly GCF_004210375.1). Taxonomy (NCBI): domain Eukaryota; kingdom Metazoa; phylum Arthropoda; class Merostomata; order Xiphosura; family Limulidae; genus Tachypleus; species Tachypleus tridentatus. The sequence goes on along the minus strand of NC_134826.1, from coordinate 10,295,174 downwards.
AGGAGTTACAGGTTACACCAGGTAAACAGTGTCACTGTTATAATACCAGGTCTCTAGTCCATGTCTGGGAGTTACAGGTAACACCAGGTAAACAGTGTCACTGTTATAATACCAGGTCTCTAGTCTATGTACAGGAGTTACAGGTTACACCAGGTAAACAGTGTCACTGTTATAATACCAGGTCTCTAGTCTATGTACAGGAGTTACAGGTTACACCAGGTATGTGGTGTCACTGTTATAATACCAGGTCTCTAGTCTATGTCTAGGAGTTACAGGTAACACCAGGTAAACAGTGTCACTGTTATAATACCAGGTCTCTAGTCTATGTCTAGGAGTTACAGGTAACACCAGGTAAACAGTGTCACTGTTATAATACCAGGTCTCTAGTCTATGTCTAGGAGTTACAGGAACACCAGGTAAACAGTGTCACTGTTATAATACCAGGTCTCTAGTCTATGTCTAGGAGTTACAGGTAACACCAGGTAAACAGTGTCACTGTTATAATACCAGGTCTCTAGTCTATGTCAGGAGTTACAGGTAACACCAGGTAAACAGTGTCACTGTTATAATACCAGGTCTCTAGTCTATGTCTCGGAGTTACAGGTAACACCAGGTAAACAGTGTCACTGTTATAATACCAGGTCTCTAGTCTATGTACAGGAGTTACAGGTTACACCAGGTAAACAGTGTCACTGTTATAATACCAGGTCTCTAGTCTATGTCAAGGAGTTACAGGTAACACCAGGTAAACAGTGTCACTGTTATAATACCAGGTCTCTAGTCTATGTCTATGAGTTACAGGTAACACCAGGTAAACAGTGTCACTGTTATAATACCAGGTCTCTAGTCTATGTACAGAAGTTACAGGTAACACCAGGTAAACAGTGTCACTGTTATAATACCAGGTCTCTAGTCTATGTACAGAAGTTACAGGTAACACCAGGTAAACAGTGTCACTGTTATAATACCAGGTCTCTAGTCTATGTCTATGAGTTACAGGTAACACCAGGTAAACAGTGTCACTGTTATAATACCAGGTCTCTAGTCTATGTCTAGGAGTTACAGGTAACACCAGGTAAACAGTGTCACTGTTATAATACCAGGTCTCTAGTCTATGCAGAGGAGTTACAGGTTACACCAGGTAAACAGTGTCACTGTTATAATACCAGGTCTCTAGTCTATGTACAGGGCAGGACTTACAGGTAACACCAGTTAAACAGTATCACTGTTATAATACCAGGTCTCTAGTCTGTGTCTAGGAGTTACAGGTAACACGAGGTAAACAGTGTCACTGTTATAATACTAGGTCTCTAGTCTATGTCTATGAGTTACAGGTAACACCCGGCAAACAGTGTCACTGTTATAATACCAGGTCTCTAGTCTATGTACAGAAGTTACAGGTAACACCAGGTAAATAGTGTCACTGTTGTAATATCAGGTCTAGAGTCTATGTCTAAGAGTTATAGGTAACACCAGGTAACCGGTGTCACTGTCATAATACCAGGTTTCTATTCTATGTCTTATGAGTTACAGGTAACACCAGGTAAACCGTGTCACTGTTATAATACCAGGTCTCTAGTTTATGTACAGGAGTTACAGGTAACACCAGGTAAATAGTTTCACTGTTATGAAACCAGGTCTCCAGTTTATGTCTATGAGTTACAGGTTACACCAGGTAAACAGTGTCACTGTTATAATACCAGGTCTCTAGTCTATGTATAGGACTTACAGGTTACACCAGGTAAACAGTGTCACTGTTATAATACCAGGTCTCTAGTCTATGTACAGGAGTTACAGGTAACACCAGGTAAACAGTGTCACTGTTATAATACCAGGTCTCTAGTCTATGTCTATGAGTTACAGGTAACACCAGGTAAACAGTGTCACTGTTATAATACCAGGTCTCTAGTCTATGTACAGGAGTTAAATGTAACACCTGGTAAACAGTGTCACTGTTATAATACCAGGTCTCTAGTCTATGTTGAGGAGTTACAGGTAACACCAGGTAAACAGTGTCACTGTTATAATACCAGGTCTCTAGTCTATGTCTATGAGTTACAGGTTACACCAGGTAAACAGTGTCACTGTTATAATACCAGGTCTCTGGTCTATGTACAGGAGTTACAGGTAACACCAGGTAAAACAGTGTCACTGTTATAATACCAGGTCTCTAGTCTATGTCTATGAGTTACATGTAACACCAGGTAAACAGTGTCACTGTTATAATACCAGGTATCTTGTCTATGTACAGGAGTTACAGGTAACACCAGGTAAACAGTGTCACTGTTATAATACCAGGTCTCTGGTCTATGTACAGGAGTTACAGGTTACACCAGGTAAACAGTGTTACTGTTATAATACCAGGTCTCTAGTCCATGTCTGGGAGTTACAGGTAACACCAGGTAAACAGTGTCACTGTTACAATACCAGGTCTCTGGTCTATGTACAGGAGTTACAGGTTACACCAGGTAAACAGTGTCACTGTTATAATACCAGGTCTCTAGTCCATGTCTGGGAGTTACAGGTAACACCAGGTAAACAGTGTCACTGTTATAATACCAGGTCTCTGGTCTATGTACAGGAGTTACAGGTTACACCAGGTAAACAGTGTCACTGTTACAATACCAGGTCTCTGGTCTATGTACAGGAGTTACAGGTTACACCAGGTAAACAGTGTCACTGTTATAATACCAGGTCTCTAGTCTATGTCTAGGAGTTACAGGTAACACCAGGTAAATAGTGTCACTGTTATAATACCAGGTCTCTAGTCTATGTCTAGGAGTTACAGGTAACACCAGTTAAACAGTGTCACTGTTATAATACCAGGTCTCTAGTCTGTGTCTAGGAGTTACAGGGAAAACCAGGTAAATAGTGTCACTGTTATAATACCAGGTTTCTAGTCTATGTCTAGGAGTTACAGGTAACACCAGGTATGTGGTGTCACTGTTATAATACCAGGTCTCTAGTCTATGTCAAGGAGTTACAGGTAACACCAGGTAAACAGTGTCACTGTTATAATACCAGGTCTCTAGTCTATGTCTATGAGTTACAGGATACACCAGGTAAATAGTGTCACTGTTATAATACCAGGTCTCTAGTCTATGTACAGGAGTTACAGGTTACACCAGGTAAACAGTGTCACTGTTATAATACCAGGTCTCTAGTCCATGTCTGGGAGTTACAGGTAACACCAGGTAAACAGTGTCACTGTTATAATACCAGGTCTCTGGTCTATGTACAGGAGTTACAGGTTACACCAGGTAAACAGTGTCACTGTTATAATACCAGGTCTCTAGTCCATGTCTAGGAGTTACAGGTAACACCAGGTAAACAGTGTCACTGTTATAATACCAGGTCTCTAGTCTATGTACAGGAGTTACAGGTTACACCAGGTAAATGGTGTCACTGTTATAATACCAGGTCTCTGGTCTATGTACAGGAGTTACAGGTAACACCAGGTAAATAGTGTCACTGTTATAATACCAGGTATCTAGTCTATGTCTAGGAGTTACAGGTAACACCAGGTAAACAGTGTCACTGTTATAATACCAGGTCTCTAGTCTGTGTACAGGAGTTACAGGTTACACCAGGTATGTGGTGTCACTGTTATAATACCAGGTCTCTAGTCTATGTCAAGGAGTTACAGGTAACACCAGGTAAACAGTGTCACTGTTATAATACCAGGTCTCTAGTCTATGTCTATGAGTTACAGGATACACCAGATAAACAGTGTCACTGTTATAATACCAGGTCTCTAGTCTATGTCTAGGAGTTACAGGTTGCACCAGGTAAACAGTGTCACTGTTATAATACCAGGTCTCTAGTCTATGTCTAAGAGTTACAGGATACACCAGGTAAACAGTATCACTGTTATAATACCAGGTATCTCTGTCTATGTCTAGGAGTTACAGGTAACACCAGGTAAACAGTGTCACTGTTATAATACCAGGTCTCTAGTCTATGTACAGGAGTTACAGGTAACACCAGGTAAACAGTGTCACTGTTATAATACCAGGTCTCTAGTCCATGTCTGGGAGTTACAGGTAACACCAGGTAAATAGTGTCACTGTTACAATACCAGGTCTCTGGTCTATGTACAGGAGTTACAGGTTACACCAGGTAAACAGTGTCACTGTTATAATACCAGGTCTCTAGTCATGTCTGGGAGTTACAGGTAACACCAGGTAAACAGTGTCACTGTTACAATACCAGGTCTCTGGTCTATGTACAGGAGTTACAGGTTACACCAGGTAAACAGTGTCACTGTTATAATACCAGGTCTTTAGTCCATGTCTGGGAGTTACAGGTAACACCAGGTAAATAGTGTCACTGTTATAATACCAGGTCTCTAGTCTATGTATAGGAGTTACAGGTTACACCAGGTAAACAGTGTCACTGTTATAATACCAGGTATCTCATCTATGTCTAGGAGTTACAGGTAACACCAGGTAAACAGTGTCACTGTTACAATAGCAGGTCTCTAGTCTATGTACAGGAGTTACAGGTTACACCAGGTAAATGGTGTCACTGTTATAATACCAGGTCTCTAGTCTATGTACAGAAGTTACAGTTTGCACTAACTAACTAAACTAACGTGGCAGGGGTTCAGTTTAGAGAGAGAGAAATCAGAAGAGTTCTCTCTCCAACTGAACTTTATAGTTCCTCTTCGTCCCCACTACTTGAGAAATGTTTTAAAATATCCATGGAGTTTTTTACTTTATTTTTAACATTTCCAAAATATTTGTGAGTGAGAGAAAGGACGGAGAACTGGACGAAAGCAGCGAAAGTGAAGTGAGCCAGACTTTGGCTCGAGGATGGAGAACCCTAGCGGCTGGCGAATTGGTTTTTTAAAATTTACTGTAATTGAATAGATACCCTTGACTGGGTAAACGGCCCTTTTCCGAATGAGGCTGGGACCTACAGGTCCGATGCCAGAGATTTTGCTGTGGGGGGAAACGGGAGTACCCCGAGAAAACCCACTTTCACGGCCTGGGCGCCGAATAGTCTACCCAGACCGTGCCCGGAAGTAGCTGGGAAAAAACAACAACAAAAAAAAAACAACAACAACACAAAATTAATAAAAAAACAAACAAAAAAAAAACTGATGAACTACGTTGATGGTGTACGTGAAAACTGTTAGCTGCAGTCTTGTAGATCGGGTGGCAACTTCATCATGAACTTGTTTCCACACTTGAAGCCCATTGGTGCAACTGAGAAACGTGGCCTTGGTGGTGGAACTACTGGCTGTTCTTCGGTGAGTTGTTCTTCGCTGGTCTGTGATGCTTTGTTTCTTCTCGAGATTTTGGTTTGAGTTTTCTGCGTGGAGGTAGATTGTTTTTCAGTTTGTGCTGTCGCGTCGATGGTTATCTTCGTAATGGTTTGAGTCTGGCTGGTTGTTGAGTTCTGTGGAACTGGGATTGAAGTCTGGCAGGAACTGTCCTTTTCTTTCTTGAACTACTGCAACTTGGCGTGTTGCCAACAATGGGTGTTGTCTTCTTCTGAGTCGGGTTGTCTGAATCCGTCTTCGTGTTTCTTCTAATACGGTCTGGAATCGGCGGTATTTTGGTATTTTCCTGTTGGAAGATTTCCGTTGGTTGTTTACGATATCTGGGTGCTTGGTTTGAACCATTCTTGAGTGGTCGTCGATGTGGGCGTTCGGCTCTAAAATGAAATATATGATAATAGCAGCCATCTCGTAAAATACAGTCGGCACTGTACTTCGATGTTGTCACTATCTTCATGAAGTGTGTGGGATGATTACTGTTCTTAGAATAAATTGATGAACTGCGTATACCTTGGCTTGTATTTGGGGTTCTATGGTTTGTCTAATTTCTTCAGGTTGAATTGATGGGTCGACGCCCTGAGGAATACAGAAAAAAGATTGACTGGACTTTTCGTTGGGGAACAACTTACTTTAAATTCAGTGTTCCATGGCTGGCACAGATAGGTTTGGTCTGCAATAGTGGCTGGTTGGATGAGGATTCCTCCCGGCGTAAAATACGGGTCCTGGACGGTTCGATGGTTGCCCCAGGCTTGGCTCGGGCGATCAACGTGGCGACTTGGTACGGCGTGAGGTTCGGCGGTAAGCCGTCGACGATTACAGGCGACACTAACGGCCTGACTGGCGAGGATGAACGTTTCGTTTTGAATAGCATATTGGCACGTCTGACTTGCTCGGTGACTAGCTCAGGCTTTTCGACCTAAACTTGGGCAAACTAAACTCAAACTAGTTTGCACCAGGTAAACAGTGTCACTGTTATAATACCAGGTCTCTAGTCTATGTACAGAAGTTACAGATAACACCAGGTAAACTGTGTCACTGTTATAATACCAGGTCTCTAGTCTATGTACAGGAGCAGGAGTTACAGGTAACACCATGTAAATGGTGTCACTGTTATAATACCAGTTCTCTAGTCTATGTCTAGGAGTTACAGGAAACACAAGGTAAACAGTGTCACTGTTATAATACCAGGTCTCTAGTCTATGTACAGCAGTTACAGGTTGCACCAGGTAAACAGTGTCATTGTTATAATACCAGGTCTCTAGTCTATGTACAGGAGCAGGTGTTACAGGTAACACCATGTAAATGGTGTCACTGTTATAATACCAGGTCTCTAGTATATGTACAGGAGTTACAGGTTACACCAGGTAAATGGTGTCAATGTTATAATACCAGGTCTCTAGTCTGTGTAGAGGAGTTACAGGTTACAGCAGGTATGTGGTGTCACTGTTATAATACCAGGTCACTAGTCTATGTCTATGAGTTACAGGTTACACCAGGTAAACAGTGTCACTGTTATAATACCAGGTCTCTGGTCTATGTACAGGAGTTACATGTAACACCTGGTAAACAGTGTCACTGTTATAATACCAGGTCTCTAGTCTATGTCTATGAGTTACATGTAACACCAGGTAAACAGTGTCACTGTTATAATACCAGGTATCTTGTCTATGTACAGGAGTTACAGGTAACACCAGGTAAACAGTGTCACTGTTATAATACCAGGTCTCTGGTCTATGTACAGGAGTTACAGGTTACACCAGGTAAACAGTGTTACTGTTATAATACCAGGTCTCTAGTCCATGTCTGGGAGTTACAGGTAACACCAGGTAAATAGTGTCACTGTTATAATACCAGGTCTCTGGTCTATGTACAGGAGTTACAGGTTACACCAGGTAAACAGTGTCACTGTTATAATACCAGGTCTCTAGTCCATGTCTGGGAGTTACAGGTAACACCAGGTAAACAGTGTCACTGTTATAATACCAGGTCTCTGGTCTATGTACAGGAGTTACAGGTTACACCAGGTAAACAGTGTCACTGTTATAATACCAGGTCTCTAGTCTATGTACAGGAGTTACAGGTTACACCAGGTAAATGGTGTCACTGTTATAATACCAGGTCTCTAGTCTGTGTCAGGAGTTACAGGTAACACCAGGTAAATAGTGTCACTGTTATAATACCAGGTCTCTAGTCTATGTCTAGGAGTTACAGGTAACACCAGTTAAACAGTGTCACTGTTATAATACCAGGTCTCTAGTCTGTGTCTAGGAGTTACAGGTAAAACCAGGTAAATAGTGTCACTGTTATAATACCAGGTTTCTACTCTATGTCTAGGAGTTACAGATAACACCAGGTAAACAGTGTCACTGTTATAATACCAGGTCTCTAGTCTATGTCAAGGAGTTACAGGTAACACCAGGTATACAGTGTCACTGTTATAATACCAGGTCTCTAGTCTATGTCTAGGAGTTACAGGTAACACCAGGTAAACAGTGTCACTGTTATAATACCAGGTCTCTAGTCTATGTACAGGAGTTACAGGTTACACCAGGTAAATGGTGTCACTGTTATAATACCAGGTCTCTAGTCTATGTCAAGGAGTTACAGGTAACACCAGGTAAACAGTGTCACTGTTATAATACCAGGTCTCTAGTCTATGTCTATGAGTTACAGGTAACACCAGGTAAACAGTGTCACTGTTATAATACCAGGTCTCTAGTCTATGTACAGAAGTTACAGGTAACACCAGGTAAACTGTGTCACTGTTATAATACCAGGTCTCTAGTCTATGTACAGAAGTTACAGGTAACACCAGGTAAACAGTGTCACTGTTATAATACCAGGTGTCTAGTCTATGTCTATGAGTTACAGGTAACACCAGGTAAACAGTGTCACTGTTATAATACCAGGTCTCTAGTCTATGTCAAGGAGTTACAGGTAACACCAGGTAAACAGTGTCACTGTTATAATACCAGGTCTCTAGTCCATGCAGAGCAGTTACAGGTTGCACCAGGTAAACAGTGTCACTGTTATAATACCAGGTCTCTAGTCTATCTACAGGAGCAGGAGTTACAGGTAACACCAGGTAAATGGTGTCACTGTTATAATACCAGGTCTCTAGTCTATGTCTAGGAGTTACAGGTAACACCAGGTAAACAGTGTCACTGTTATAATACCAGGTCTCTAGTCTATGTCTAGGAGTTACAGGTAACACCAGGTAAACAGTGTCACTGTTATAATACCAGGTCTCTAGTCTATGTACAGAAGTTACAGGTAACACCAGGTAAATAGTGTCACTGTTATAATACCAGGTCTAGAGTCTATGTCTAAGAGTTACAGGTAACACCAGGTAAACGGTGTCACTGTTATAATACCAGGTCTCTAGTCTATGTCTTATGAGTTACAGGTAACACCAGGTAAACAGTGTCACTGTTATAATACCAGGTCTCTAGTTTATGTACAGGAGTTACAGGTAACACCAGGTAAATAGTGTCACTGTTATAATACCAGGTCTCCAGTCTATGTCTATGAGTTACAGGTTACACCAGGTAAACAGTGTCACTGTTATAATACCAGGTCTCTAGTCTATGTATAGGAGTTACAGGTTACACCAGGTAAACAGTGTCACTGTTATAATACCAGGTCTCTAGTCTATGTACAGGAGTTACAGGTAACACCAGGTAAATAGTGTCACTGTTATAATACCAGGTCTCTAGTCTATGTCTAGGAGTTACAGGTAACACCAGGTAAACAGTGTCACTGTTATAATACCAGGTCTCTTGTCTATGTACAGGAGTTACAGGTAACACCAGGTAAACAGTGTCACTGTTATAATACCAGGTCTCTAGTCTATGTTGAGGAGTTACAGGTAACACCAGGTAAACAGTGTCACTGTTATAATACCAGGTCTCTAGTCTATGTCTATGGAGTTACAGGTTACACCAGGTAAACAGTGTCACTGTTATAATACCAGGTCTCTGGTCTATGTACAGGAGTTACAGGTTACACCAGGTAAACAGTGTCACTGTTATAATACCAGGTCTCTAGTCCATGTCTGGGAGTTACAGGTAACACCAGGTAAACAGTGTCACTGTTATAATACCAGGTCTCTGGTCTATGTACAGGAGTTACAGGTTACACCAGGTAAACAGTGTCACTGTTATAATACCAGGTCTCTAGTCTATGTACAGGAGTTACAGGTTACACCAGGTAAATGGTGTCACTGTTATAATACCAGGTCTCTAGTCTATGTCTAGGAGTTACAGGTAACACCAGGTAAATAGTGTCACTGTTATAATACCAGGTCTCTAGTCTATGTCTAGGAGTTACAGGTAACACCAGGTAAACAGTGTCACTGTTATAATACCAGGTCTCTAGTCTATGTCTAGGAGTTACAGGTAAAACCAGGTAAACAGTGTCACTGTTATAATACCAGGTCTCTAGTCTATGTCTAGGAGTTACAGGTAACACCAGGTATGTGGTGTCACTGTTATAATACCAGGTCTCTAGTCTATGTCAAGGAGTTACAGGTAACACCAGGTAAACAGTGTCACTGTTATAATACCAGGTCTCTAGTCTATGTCTATGAGTTACAGGATACACCAGGTAAACAGTGTCACTGTTATAATACCAGGTCTCTAGTCTATGTACAGGAGTTACAGGTTACACCAGGTAAACAGTGTCACTGTTATAATACCAGGTCTCTAGTCCATGTCTGGGAGTTACAGGTAACACCAGGTAAACAGTGTCACTGTTATAATACCAGGTCTCTGGTCTATGTACAGGAGTTACAGGTTACACCAGGTAAACAGTGTCACTGTTATAATACCAGGTCTCTAGTCCATGTCTAGGAGTTACAGGTAACACCAGGTAAACAGTGTCACTGTTATAATACCAGGTCTCTAGTCTATGTACAGGAGTTACAGGTTACACCAGGTAAATGGTGTCACTGTTATAATACCAGGTCTCTGGTCTATGTACAGGAGTTACAGGTAACACCAGGTAAATAGTGTCACTGTTATAATACCAGGTCTCTAGTCTATGTCTATGAGTTACAGGTAACACCAGGTAAACAGTGTCACTGTTATAATACCAGGTCTCTAGTCTATGTACAGGAGTTACAGGTAACACCAGGTAAACAGTGTCACTGTTATAATACCAGGTCTCTAGTCTATGTCAGGAGTTACAGGTAACACCAGGTAAACAGTGTCACTGTTATAATACCAGGTCTCTAGTCTATGTACAGGAGTTACAGGTTACACCAGGTAAACAGTGTCACTGTTATAATACCAGGTCTCTAGTCTATGTCAAGGAGTTACAGGTAACACCAGGTAAACAGTGTCACTGTTATAATACCAGGTCTCTAGTCTATGTCAAGGAGTTACAGGTAACACCAGGTAAACAGTGTCACTGTTATAATACCAGGTCTCTAGTCTATGTCTAGGAGTTACAGGTAACACCAGGTAAACAGTGTCACTGTTATAATACCAGGTCTCTAGTCTATGTACAGGAGTTACAGGTTACACCAGGTAAATGGTGTCACTGTTATAATACCAGGTCTCTAGTCTATGTCAAGGAGTTACAGGTAACACCAGGTAAACAGTGTCACTGTTATAATACCAGGTCTCTAGTCTATGTCTATGAGTTACAGGTAACACCAGGTAAACAGTGTCACTGTTATAATACCAGGTCTCTAGTCTATGTACAGGAGTTACAGGTAACACCAGGTAAACAGTGTCACTGTTATAATACCAGGTCTCTAGTCTATGTACAGGAGTTACAGGTAACACCAGGTAAACAGTGTCACTGTTATAATACCAGGTCTCTAGTCTATGTCTATGAGTTACAGGTAACACCAGGTAAACAGTGTCACTGTTATAATACCAGGTCTCTAGTCTATGTCAAGGAGTTACAGGTAACACCAGGTAAACAGTGTCACTGTTATAATACCAGGTCTCTAGTCCATGCAGAGGAGTTACAGGTAACACCAGGTAAACAGTGTCACTGTTATAATACCAGGTCTCTAGTCTATGTACAGGAGGAGTTACAGGTAACACCAGGTAAATGGTGTCACTGTTATAATACCAGGTCTCTAGTCTATGTCTAGGAGTTACAGGTAACACCAGGTAAACAGTGTCACTGTTATAATACCAGGTCTCTAGTCTATGTCTAGGAGTTACAGGTAACACCAGGTAAACAGTGTCACTGTTATAATACCAGGTCTCTAGTCTATGTACAGGAGTTACAGGTAACACCAGGTAAATAGTGTCACTGTTATAATACCAGGTCTAGAGTCTATGTCTAAGAGTTACAGGTAACACCAGGTAAACAGTGTCACTGTTATAATACCAGGTTCTAGTCTATGTCTATGAGTTACAGGTAACACCAGGTAAACAGTGTCACTGTTATAATACCAGGTCTCTAGTCTATGTACAGGAGTTACAGGTAACACCAGGTAAATAGTGTCACTGTTATAATACCAGGTCTCTAGTCTATGTCTATGAGTTACAGGTTACACCAGGTAAACAGTGTCACTGTTATAATACCAGGTCTCTAGTCTATGTATAGGAGTTACAGGTTACACCAGGTAAACAGTGTCACTGTTATAATACCAGGTCTCTAGTCTATGTACAGGAGTTACAGGTAACACCAGGTAAATAGTGTCACTGTTATAATACCAGGTCTCTAGTCTATGTCTATGAGTTACAGGTAACACCAGGTAAACAGTGTCACTGTTATAATACCAGGTCTCTTGTCTATGTACAGGAGTTACAGGTAACACCAGGTAAAACAGTGTCACTGTTATAATACCAGGTCTCTAGTCTATGTTGAGGAGTTACAGGTAACACCAGGTAAACAGTGTCACTGTTATAATACCAGGTCTCTAGTCTATGTCTATGAGTTACAGGTTACACCAGGTAAACAGTGTCACTGTTATTATACCAGGTCTCTGGTCTATGTACAGGAGTTACAGGTTACACCAGGTAAACAGTGTCACTGTTATAATACCAGGTCTCTAGTCCATGTCTGGGAGTTACAGGTAACACCAGGTAAACAGTGTCACTGTTATAATACCAGGTCTCTGGTCTATGTACAGGAGTTACAGGTTACACCAGGTAAACAGTGTCACTGTTATAATACCAGGTCTCTAGTCTATGTACAGGAGTTACAGGTTACACCAGGTAAACAGTGTCACTGTTATAATACCAGGTCTCTAGTCTATGTCTAGGAGTTACAGGTAACACCAGGTAAACAGTGTCACTGTTATAATACCAGGTCTCTAGTCTATGTCTAGGAGTTACAGGTAACACCAGGTAAACAGTGTCACTGTTATAATACCAGGTCTCTAGTCTATGTCTAGGAGTTACAGGTAACACCAGGTAAACAGTGTCACTGTTATAATACCAGGTCTCTAGTCTATGTCTAGGAGTTACAGGTAACACCAGGTAAACAGTGTCACTGTTATAATACCAGGTCTCTAGTCTATGTCAAGGAGTTACAGGTAACACCAGGTAAACAGTGTCACTGTTATAATACCAGGTCTCTAGTCTATGTCTATGAGTTACAGGATACACCAGATAAACAGTGTCACTGTTATAATACCAGGTCTCTAGTCTATGTACAGGAGTTACAGGTTACACCAGGTAAACAGTGTCACTGTTATAATACCAGGTCTCTAGTCTATGTCTGGGAGTTACAGGTAACACCAGGTAAACAGTGTCACTGTTATAATACCAGGTCTCTAGTCTATGTACAGGAGTTACAGGTTACACCAGGTAAACAGTGTCACTGTTATAATACCAGGTCTCTAGTCCATGTCTAGGAGTTACAGGTAACACCAGGTAAACAGTGTCACTGTTATAATACCAGGTCTCTAGTCTATGTACAGGAGTTACAGGTTACACCAGGTAAACAGTGTCACTGTTATAATACCAGGTCTCTAGTCTATGTACAGGAGTTACAAGTAACACCGGGTAAATAGTGTCACTGTTATAATACCAGGTCTCTAGTCTATGTCTATGAGTTACAGGTAACACCAGGTAAACAGTGTCACTGTTATAATACCAGGTCTCTAGTCTATGTACAGGAGTTACAGGTAACACCAGGTAAACAGTGTCACTGTTATAATACCAGGTCTCTAGTCTATGTCAAGGAGTTACAGGTAACACCAGGTAAACAGTGTCACTGTTATAATACCAGGTCTCTAGTCTATGTCAGGAGTTACAGGTAACACCAGGTAAACAGTGTCACTGTTATAATACCAGGTCTCTAGTCTATGTCTAGGAGTTACAGGTAACACCAGGTAAACAGTGTCACTGTTATAATACCAGGTCTCTAGTCTATGTACAGGAGTTACAGGTTACACCAGGTAAATGGTGTCACTGTTATAATACCAGGTCTCTAGTCTATGTCAAGGAGTTACAGGTAACACCAGGTAAACAGTGTCACTGTTATAATACCAGGTCTCTAGTCTATGTCTAGGAGTTACAGGTAACACCAGGTAAACAGTGTCACTGTTATAATACCAGGTCTCTAGTCTATGTACAGGACTTACAGGTAACACCAGGTAAACAGTGTCACTGTTATAATACCAGGTCTCTAGTCTATGTACAGAAGTTACAGGTAACACCAGGTAAACAGTGTCACTGTTATAATACCAGGTCTCTAGTCTATGTACAGGAGTTACAGGTAACACCAGGTAAACAGTGTCACTGTTATAATACCAGGTCTCTAGTCTATGTCTATGAGTTACAGGTAACACCAGGTAAACAGTGTCACTGTTATAATACCAGGTCTCTAGTCTATGTCAAGGAGTTACAGGTTACACCAGGTAAACAGTGTCACTGTTATAATACCAGGTCTCTAGTCTATGTACAGGAGTTACAGGTAACACCAGGTAAACAGTGTCACTGTTATAATACCAGGTCTCTAGTCTATGTCTATGAGTTACATAACACCAGGTAAACAGTGTCACTGTTATAATACCAGGTCTCTAGTCTATGTACAGGAGTTACAGGTAACACCAGGTAAACAGTGTCACTGTTATAATACCAGGTCTCTAGTCTATGTACAGGAGTTACAGGTTACACCAGGTAAACAGTGTCACTGTTATAATACCAGGTCTCTAGTCCATGTCTGGGAGTTACAGGTAACACCAGGTAAATAGTGTCACTGTTATAATACCAGGTCTCTAGTCTATGTACAGGAGTTACAGGTTACACCAGGTAAACAGTGTCACTGTTATAATACCAGGTCTCTAGTCCATGTCTGGGAGTTACAGGTAACACCAGGTAAACAGTGTCACTGTTATAATACCAGGTCTCTGGTCTATGTACAGGAGTTACAGGTTACACCAGGTAAACAGTGTCACTGTTATAATACCAGGTCTCTAGTCTGTGTACAGGAGTTACAGGTTACACCAGGTATGTGGTGTCACTGTTATAATACCAGGTCTCTAGTCTATGTCTAGGAGTTACAGGTAACACCAGGTAAACAGTGTCACTGTTATAATACCAGGTCTCTAGTCTATGTCTAGGAGTTACAGGTAACACCAGGTAAACAGTGTCACTGTTATAATACCAGGTCTCTAGTCTGTGTCTAGGAGTTACAGGAACACCAGGTAAATAGTGTCACTGTTATAATACCAGGTCTCTAGTCTATGTCTAGGAGTTACAGGTAACACCAGGTATGTGGTGTCACTGTTATAATACCAGGTCTCTAGTCTATGTCAAGGAGTTACAGGTAACACCAGGTAAACAGTGTCACTGTTATAATACCAGGTCTCTAGTCTATGTCTATGAGTTACAGGTATACACCAGGTAAACAGTGTCACTGTTATAATACCAGGTCTCTAGTCTATGTACAGGAGTTACAGGTTACACCAGGTAAACAGTGTCACTGTTATAATACCAGGTCTCTAGTCCATGTCTGGGAGTTACAGGTAACACCAGGTAAACAGTGTCACTGTTACAATACCAGGTCTCTGGTCTATGTACAGGAGTTACAGGTTACACCAGGTAAACAGTGTCACTGTTATAATACCAGGTCTCTAGTCCATGTCTAGGAGTTACAGGTAACACCAGGTAAACAGTGTCACTGTTATAATACCAGGTCTCTAGTCTATGTACAGGAGTTACAGGTTACACCAGGTAAATGGTGTCACTGTTATAATACCAGGTCTCTAGTCTATGTACAGGAGTTACAGGTAACACCAGGTAAATAGTGTCACTGTTATAATACCAGGTCTCTAGTCTATGTCTATGAGTTACAGGTAACACCAGGTAAACAGTGTCACTGTTATAATACCAGGTCTCTAGTCTGTGTACAGGAGTTACAGGTTACACCAGGTATGTGGTGTCACTGTTATAATACCAGGTCTCTAGTCTATGTCAAGGAGTTACAGGTAACACCAGGTAAACAGTGTCACTGTTATAATACCAGGTCTCTAGTCTATGTCTATGAGTTACAGGATACACCAGGTAAACAGTGTCACTGTTATAATACCAGGTCTCTAGTCTATGCTCAGGAGTTACAGGTAACACCAGGTAAACAGTGTCACTGTTATAATACCAGGTCTCTAGTCTATGTCTAAGGAGTTACAGGATACACCAGGTAAACAGTGTCACTGTTATAATACCAGGTCTCTAGTCTATGTCTAGGAGTTACAGGTAACACCAGGTAAACAGTGTCACTGTTATAATACCAGGTCTCTAGTCTATGCACAGGAGTTACAGGTAACACCAGGTAAACAGTGTCACTGTTATAATACCAGGTCTCTAGTCCATGTCTGGGAGTTACAGGTAACACCAGGTAAATAGTGTCACTGTTACAATACCAGGTCTCTAGTCTATGTACAGGAGTTACAGGTTACACCAGGTAAACAGTGTCACTGTTATAATACCAGGTCTCTAGTCATGTCTGGGAGTTACAGGTAACACCAGGTAAACAGTGTCACTGTTATAATACCAGGTCTCTGGTCTATGTACAGGAGTTACAGGTTACACCAGGTAAACAGTGTCACTGTTATAATACCAGGTCTCTAGTCCATGTCTGGGAGTTACAGGTAACACCAGGTAAATAGTGTCACTGTTATAATACCAGGTCTCTAGTCTATGTATATGAGTTACAGGTAACAACAGGTAAACAGTGTCACTGTTATAATACCAGGTCTCTCAGTCTATGTCTAGGAGTTACAGGTAACACCAGGTAAACAGTGTCACTGTTATAATACCAGGTCTCTAGTCTATGTACAGGAGTTACAGGTAACACCAGGTAAATGGTGTCACTGTTATAATACCAGGTCTCTAGTCTATGTACAGGAGTTACAGTTTGCACTAACTAACTAAACTAACGTGGCAGGGTTCAGTTTAGAGAGAGAGAACTCAGAAGAGTTCTCCAACTGGGGTGTTCAGGAACTTTATAGTCCTCTCGTCCCTTACTTGAGAAATGTTTAAAATATCCATGAGTTTTTACTTATTTTAACATTTCCAAAATATTTGTGAGTGAGAGAGGACGGGAGAACAGGACGAAAGCAGCGAAAGTGAAGTGAGCCAGACTTGGCTCGAGGGGATGGAGTAACCCTAGGCGGCTGGCGAATTGTTTTTTAAAATTTACTGTAATTGAATAGATACCCTTGACCAGGTAAACGGCCCTTTTCCGAATGAGGTCTGGGACCTACAGGTCCGATGCCAGAGATTTTGCTGTGGGGAAACGGGAGTACCTCGAGAAAACCACCACTTTCACGGCCTGGGCGCCGAACAGTCTACCCAGACCGTGCCCGGAAGTAGCTGGGAAAAAACAACAACAAAAAAAACAACAACAACACAAAATTAATAAAACAAACAAAAAAACTGATAACTACGTTGATGGTGTACGAAAAACTGTTAGCTGCAGTCTTGTAGATCGGGTGGCAACTTCATCATGAACTTGTTTCCACACTTGAAGCCCATTGGTGCAACTGAGAAACGTGGCCTTTAGGGAAAACTACTGGCTGTTCTTCGGTAGGGAGTTGTTCTTCGCTGGTCTGTGATGCTTTCTTCTTCTCGAGATTTTGGTTTGAGTTTTCTGCGTGGAGGTAGATTGTTTTTTCAGTTTGTGCTGTCGCGTCGATGGTTATCTTCGTAATGGTTTGAGTCTCGCTGGTTGTTGAGTTCTGTGGAACTGGGATTGAAGTCTGGCAGGAACTGTCCCCTTTTTTTTCTTTTCTTTGAACTACTGTAACTCTTGGCGTGTTGCCAACAATGGGTGTTGTCTTCTTCTGAGTCAGGGTTGTCTGAACTGGTCTTCGTGTTTCTTCTAATACGGTCTGGAATCGGCGGTATTTTGGTATTTTCCTGTTGGAAGATTTTGTTGGTTGTTTGTTTACGATATCTGGGTGCTTGGTTTGAACCATTCTTATAGTGGTCGTCGATGTGGGCGTTCGGCTCTAAAATGAAATATATGATAATAGCTGCCATCTCGTAAAATACAGTCGGCACTTGTACTTCGATGTTGTCACCATCTTCATTGAAGTGTGTGGATGATTACTGTTCTGAATAAATTCGATGAACTGCGTATACCTTGGCTTGTATTTGGGGTTCTATGGTTTGTCTAATTTCTTCAGGGTTGAATTGATGGGTCGACGTGTCCCTGAGGAATACTGCAGCGAAAGATTGACTGACTTTCGTTGGGGAACAACTTACAATTCAGTCAGTGTTCCATGGCTGGCACAGATAGGTTTGGTCTGCAATAGTGGCTGGTTGGATGAGGATTCTCCCCGGCGGTAAAATACGGGTCCTGGACGGTTCGATGGTTGCACCAGGCTTGCCTCGGGCGATCAACGTGGCGACTTGGTACGGCGTCAGGTTCGGCGGTAAGCCGTCGACGATTACAGGCGACACTAACGGCCTGACTGGCGAGGATGAACGCTCTCGTTTGAATAGCATATTGGCACGTCTGACTTGCTCGGTGATCAGCTCAGGCTTTTCGACCTAAACTTGGGCAAACTAAACTCCAAACTAGTTTTGCATTAGGTAAACAGTGTCACTGTTATAATACCAGGTCTCTAGTCTATGTACAGAAGTTACAGATAACACCAGGTAAACAGTGTCACTGTTATAATACCAGGTCTCTAGTCTATGTACAGGAGCAGGAGTTACAGGTAACACCAGGTAAATGGTGTCACTGTTATAATACCAGGTCTCTAGTCTATGTCTAGAGTTACAGGTAACACCAGGTAAACAGTGTCACTGTTATAATACCAGGTCTCTAGTCTATGTACAGGAGTTACAGGTTGCACCAGGTAAACAGTGTTCACTGTTATAATACCAGGTCTCTAGTCTATGTACAGGAGCAGGTTACAGGTAACACCAGGTAAATATGTGTCACTGTTATAATACCAAGTCTCTAGTCTATGTACAGGAGTTACAGGTTAACACCAGGTAAATGGTGTCACTGTTATAATACCAGGTCTCTAGTCTGTGTACAGGAGTTACAGGTTACACCAGGTAAATGGTGTCACTGTTATAATACCAGGTCTCTAGTTTATGTATATAAGTTACAGGTAACAACAGGTAAACAGTGTCACTATCATAATACCAGGTCTCTAGTCTATGTACAGAAGTTACAGGTAACACCAGGTAAACAGTGTCACTGTTATAATACCAGGTCTCTAGTCTATGTCTGGGAGTTACATGTAACACCAGGTAAACAGTGTCACTGTTATAATACCAGGTCTCTAGTCTATGTACAGGAGTTACAGGTAACACCAGGTAAACAGTGTCACTGTTATAATACCAGGTCTCTAGTCTATGTACAGGAGTTACAGGTTACACCAGGTAAACAGTGTCACTGTTATAATACCAGGTCTCTAGTCCATGTCTGGGAGTTACAGGTAACACCAGGTAAACAGTGTCACTGTTACAATACCAGGTCTCTGGTCTATGTACAGGAGTTACAGGTTACACCAGGTAAACAGTGTCACTGTTATAATACCAGGTCTGTAGTCCATGTCTGGGAGTTACAGGTAACACCAGGTAAACAGTGTCACTGTTAAAAAACCAGGTCTCTAGTCTATGTACAGGAGTTACAGGTTACACCAGGTAAACAGTGTCACTGTTATAATACCAGGTCTCTAGTCTATGTACAGGAGTTACAGGTAACACCAGGTAAATGGTGTCACTGTTATAATACCAGGTCTCTAGTCTATGTACAGTCAGGGAACACCAGGTAGTTACAGGTAACACCAGGTAAGTCTATAGGAGTGTCACTGTTATAATACCAGGTCTCTAGTCTGTGTCAGGAGTTACAGGTAACACCAGGTAAACAGTGTCACTGTTATAATACCAGGTCTCTAGTCTATGTCTAGGAGTTGGCAGGTAAAAGGTAACATGTCACTGTATAATACCAGGTCTAGTCTATGTCAAGGAGTTACAGGTAACACCAGGTAAACAGTGTCACTGTTATAATACCAGGTCTCTAGTCTATGTCTAGGAGTTACAGGTAACACCAGGTAAACAGTGTCACTGTTATAATACCAGGTCTCTAGTCTGATGTACAGGAGTTACAGGTTACACCAGGTTAAATGGTGTCACTGTTATAATACCAGGTCTCTAGTCTATGTCAAGGAGTTACAGGTAACACCAGGTAAACAGTGTCACTGTTATAATACCAGGTCTCTAGTCTATGTCTAGGAGTTACAGGTAACACCAGGTAAACAGTGTCACTGTTATAATACCAGGTCTCTAGTCTATGTACAGAAGTTACAGGTAACACCAGGTAAACTGTGTCACTGTTATAATACCAGGTTCTAGTCTATGTACAGAAGTTACAGGTAACACCTAGGTAACAGTGTCACTGTTATAATACCAGGTCTCTAGTCTATGTCTATGAGTTGAAGGTAACACCAGGTAAACAGTGTCACTGTTATAATACCAGGTTCTCAGTCTATGTCAAGGAGTTACAGGTAACACCAGGTAAACAGTGTCACTGTTATAATACCAGGTCTCTAGTCCATGTGAGCAACAGTTAACAGAGTTACAATTTCAGGTCCAAACAGTGTCACTGTTATAATACCAGGTCTCTAGTCTATGTACAGGAGCAGGAGTTACAGGTAACACCAGGTAAACAGTGTCACTGTTATAATACCAGGTCTCTAGTCTGTGTCTAGGAGTTACAGGTAACACCAGGTAAACAGTGTCACTGTTATAATACCAGGTCTCTAGTTTATGTCTAGGAGTTACAGGTACACCAGGTAAACAGTGTCACTGTTATAATACCAGGTCTCTAGTCTATGTACAGGAAGTTACAGGTAAACACCAGGTAAATGAGTGTCACTGTTATAATACCAGGTCTCTAGTCTATGTCTAAGAGTTATCAGGTAACACCAGGTAAACAGTGTCATTATAATACCAGGTCTCTAGTCTATGTCTTATGAGTTACAGGTAACACCAGGTAAACAGTGTCACTGTTATAATACCAGGTCTCTAGTCTATGTACAGGAGTTACAGGTACACAGGTAAACAGTGTCACTGTTATAAACCAGGTCTCCAGTTTATGTCTAGAGTTACAGGTTACACCAGGTAAACAGTGTCACTGTTATAATACCAGGTCTCTAGTCTATGTATAGAGAGTTACAGGTTACACCAGGTAAACAGTGTCACTGTTATAATACCAGGTCTCTAGTCTATGTACAGGAGTTACAGGTAACACCAGGTAAATAGTGTCACTGTTATAATACCAGGTCTCTAGTCTGTGTCTGGGAGTTACAGGTAACACCAGGTAAATAAAGTGTCACTGTTATAATACCAGGTCTCTTGTTCATGTATTGGTGAGTGTTACAGGTAACACCAGGTAAAGAGTGTCACTGTTATAAAATACCAGGTCTCTAGTATGTGCTGAGGAGTTACAGGTAACACCAGGTAAACAGTGTCACTGTTACAACAATACCGGGTCTTCTATCTATGTCTATGGAGTTACAGGTTACACCAGGTAAACAGTGTCACTGTTATTAACCAGCATCTCTGGTCTATGTACAGGAGTTACAGGTTACACCAGGTAAACAGTGTCACTGTTATAATACCAGGTCTCTAGTCCATGTCTGGGAGTTACAGGTAACACCAGGTAAACAGTGTCACTGTTATAATACCAGGTCTCTAGTCTATGTACAGGAGTTACAGGTTACACCAGGTAAACAGTGTCACTGTTATAATACCAGGTCTCTCTAGTCTATGTACAGGAGTTACAGGTGCACACCAGGGTGTCACTGTTATAATACCAGGTCTCTAGTCTATGTCTAGGAGTTACAGGTAACACCAGGTAAACAGTGTCACTGTTATAATGTCCAGGCTCTCAGTCTATGTCTAGGAGTTACAGGTAACACCAGGTAAACAGTGCACTGTTATAATACCAGGTCTCTAGTCTGTGTCTAGGGTTACAGGAACACCAGGTAAATAGTGTCATCACTGTTATAAATTACCATGGTCTCTAGTCTATGTTAGGAGTTGGTACCAAGGTAAACAGTGTCACTGTTATAATACCAGGTCTCTAGTCTATGTCATCAGGAGTTACAGGTAACACCAGGTAAACAGTGTCACTGTTATAATACCAGGTCTCTAGTCTATGTCTATGAGTTACAGGTAACACCAGGTAAACAGTGTCACTGTTATAATACCAGGTCTCTCTGTCATGTACAGGAGTTACAGGTTTACACCAGGTAAACAGTGTCACTGTTATAATACCAGGTCTCTAGTCCATGTCTGGGAGTTACAGGTAACACCAGGTAAACAGTGTCACTGTTATAATACCAGGTCTCTAGTCTGCACAGGAGTTACAGAGTTACACCAGGTAAACAGTGTCACTGTTATAATACCAGGTCTCTAGTCTATGTCTAGGAGTTACAGGTAACACCAGGTAAACAGTGCGTCACTGTTATAATAACAGGTCTCTAGTCTATGTACAGGAGTTACAGGTAACACCAGGTAAACAGTGTCACTGTTATATAATACCAGGTCTCTAGTCTATGTACAGGAGTTACAGGTAACACCAGGTAAACAGTGTCACTGTTATAATACCAGGTCTCTAGTCTATGTCTAGGAGTTACAGGTAACACCAGGTAAACAGTGTCACTGTTATAATACCAGGTCTCTAGTCTATGTACAGGAGTTACAGTGTTCACACCAGGTAAATGGTGTCACTGTTATAATACCAGGTCTCTAGTCTATGTCAAGGAGTTACAGGTAACACCAGGTAAAACAGTGTCACTGTTATAATACCAGGTCTCTAGTCTCATGTACATGCAGGTTACAGGATACACCAGGTAAACAGTGTCACTGTTATAATACCAGGTCTCTAGTCTATGTCTCAGCAGTTACAGGTTGCACCAGGTAAACAGTGTCACTGTTATATCACCAGGTCTCTAGTCTATGTCTAGGAGTTACAGGATACACCAGGTAAACAGTGTCACTGTTATAATACCAGGTCTCTAGTCTATGTCTAGGAGTTACAGGTAACACCAGGTAAACAGTGTCACTGTTATAATACCAGGTCTCTAGTCTATGTACAGGAGTTACAGGTAACACCAGGTAAACAGTGTCACTGTTATAATACCAGGTCTCTAGTCCATGTCTGGGAGTTACAGGGTAACACCAGGTAAACAGTGTCACTGTTACACCAGTGTCCTCTGGTCTATGTACAGGAGTTACAGGTTACACCAGGTAAACAGTGTCACTGTTATAATACCAGGTCTCTAGTCATGTCTGGGAGTTACAGGTAACACCAGGTAAACAGTGTCACTGTTATAATACCAGGTCTCTGGTCTATGTACAGGAGTTACAGGTTACACCAGGTAAACAGTGTCACTGTTATAATACCAGGTCTAGTCTATGTCTGGGAGTTACAGGTAACACCAGGTAAATAGTGTCACTGTTATAATCAGGTCTCTGTCTCTCATGGCATATGAGTTACAGGTAACAACAGGTAAAACAGTGTCACTATCATAATACCAGGTAAAGATTCATTGCTTCAGGGAGTTACAGGTAACACCAGGTAAACAGTGTCATGTTGTTATAATACCAGGTCTCTAGTCTATGTACAGGAGTTACAGGTTACACTCAGGTAAATGGTGTCACTGTTATAATAACCAGTGGTCTCTAGTCTATGCTATAGGAGTTACAGGTAACACCAGGTAAACAGTGTCACTGTTATAATACCAGGTCTCTAGTCTATGTCTATGAGTTACAGGTAATAACAAGGTGAACAGTGTCACTGTTATAATACCAGGTCTCTAGTCTATGTACAGGAGTTACAG